>NC_135093.1:567500-630000 GCF_051107435.1 Chaetodon auriga
GAAGAGAGAGACAGAAATCAGTAGAAACGTCCTTTGGAAGAATCCTGCTTCAATATACTGAACTCACTGGATTACTTCAAAGCTTTAGACACTTTAAACACTGAGAGGGAAGCTGGTTCAGCTCTCAGAGGTAAATCTGAACACTCAGACCTGAAACAGACCTGACGTCCATTTTTCTCACTGTCCCGGTGACCCAGTGATCGTTGTCTCTACGTCCAGGAGCTACACAGTGTAGCTCCACGGCAACGCTGTACTTCCTGTTTACATCCCTCAAAGTATTATGGGTATGCTTCTGGCGTGATAATGTCTGCAGCAGCAGTGAGAATGAGAAAAGAGTAACACTGCACAACCTTCTTCCTGCTGCTCTGTCCGTCCGTCTTGAACAGTGCTCACACTCACACTGTCTCATCGTCATGTCTCTGGAGCTTCAGCAGTTGTCTCCTGTGTCACTGTTTTCAGGACAGAGTGTCGGAGCTGCCGGCTGGTCCCGAGCCCCCCTTCTTTGAGAAGGGTCTCTTCAGTCTGCTGTTTGCAGCACCCGTTGACCACACACCAGTGAACAGCAGATTTGGAGACGTCCTGCAGCAGGTTCACCCCGTCTACAGACCGGTAGGTGTCCCACGGCGTCCCTCAGGGCTCGACACTCGGCACCCTGCTGTTTCTATGTCAACACTCGTAAACTGAAGCATCTGAATGTGTTTTTCAGGGTGACGTCGTCTCCGTCACGTTCGTAGCAGGAAACCCAAGACACTCTGGAGACATCGTAAGACCAAAACCTGCTCCCTGGTTGTTTCCTGGTTGTTTGGTTGTTCCTCAGCCTCTCGGTATGTCTGGCGCTCTCCGTCCTCTTTGACCCCCTCGTTCTTCTTCACAGAGAAATACAACTTTTGTTCAAGTGGAGCTTTATCACACCAAATCAGACAGTTGGAAGGTCGTCCACAATGATGCATCATGGGAGACCAGGTGAGTTAGTGTACTCTGTGTGAGACCAACATTCACATCCTTTACTACGGTAAAAGTACTAATATCACACAGTATAAATACTCTGTTACTGTCAAACTGCATTGAAAATGTTCCTTCAGTAAAAGTATGTGAGTATAATGAGGAGAATGTACTTCAAGTATTCAGAGTAACAGTACTGCGTGCAGTTAGGTGTCTGGTGTGTCTGTTGTCCTCTTGTCTCTGGTCTTTAGATCATTGTGTCTCTGTGTCTGTTGTCCTCTTGTCTCTGGTCTTTAGATCATTGTGTCTCTGTGTCTGTTGTCCTCTTGTCTCTGGTCTCTTTAGATCATTGTGTCTCTGTGTCTGTTGTCCTCTTGTCTCTGGTCTTTAGATCATTGTGTCTCTGTGTCTGTTGTCCTCTTGTCTCTGGTCTTTAGATCATTGTGTCTCTGTGTCTGTTGTCCTCTTGTCTCTGGTCTCTGTAGATCAGTGTGTCTCTGTGTCTGTTGTCCTCTTGTCTCTGGTCTTTAGATCATTGTGTCTCTGTGTCTGTTGTCCTCTTGTCTCTGGTCTTTAGATCATTGTGTCTCTGTGTCTGTTGTCCTCTTGTCTCTGGTCTTTAGATCATTGTGTCTCTGTGTCTGTTGTCCTCTTGTCTCTGGTCTTTAGATCATTGTGTCTCTGTGTCTGTTGTCCTCTTGTCTCTGCTCTCTGTAGATCATTGTGTCTCTGTGTCTGTTGTCCTCTTGTCTCTGGTCTTTAGATCATTGTGTCTCTGTGTCCGTTGTCCTCTTGTCTCTGGTCTTTAGATCATTGTGTCTCTGTGTCTGTTGTCCTCTTGTCTCTGGTCTTTAGATCATTGTGTCTCTGTGTCTGTTGTCCTCTTGTCTCTGGTCTCTTTAGATCATTGTGTCTCTGTGTCTGTTGTCCTCTTGTCTCTGGTCTTTAGATCATTGTGTCTCTGTGTCTGTTGTCCTCTTGTCTCTGGTCTTTAGATCATTGTGTCTCTGTGTCTGTTGTCCTCTTGTCTCTGGTCTCTGTAGATCATTGTGTCTCTGTGTCTGTTGTCCTCTTGTCTCTGGTCTCTGTAGATCATTGTGTCTCTGTGTCTGTTGTCCTCTTGTCTCTGGTCTCTGTAGATCAGTGTGTCTCCTCATTCATGTCTCAGCAGGATGTTCCTGTTGGAGTTGGTTGAGGTGGAGCTCATTTTAACTCAAACTAATGATTCTTTTCATTCTGGATCAATCAGCTGATCATTTCCTCCATCGATC
Source organism: Chaetodon auriga (assembly GCF_051107435.1). Classification (NCBI taxonomy): domain Eukaryota; kingdom Metazoa; phylum Chordata; class Actinopteri; order Chaetodontiformes; family Chaetodontidae; genus Chaetodon; species Chaetodon auriga. The sequence goes on from NC_135093.1 coordinate 569,714, forward strand.
GATGGATCGATGGTTTGCTTTGGAAACAGCAGACCTTAGAGCTGAAGCTAAATGAGCGTCAGCCTTGCTGTCAGCAGTGTTTCATGTATCTTTGATGGATTTTACACGACGTTTCGCTGCAGGTTTCACTGGCTGAAGGGATCCAAACAGCAGAGTAACTCCACCATCGAGTGGCACATCCCCCTGTCGGCCCCCAGCGGCTCCTACAGGATCAGACACTTTGGACACTACAAAGAGCGGAAAGGCCTGCAAACCGTCATCCAGCCGTACGAAGGGACGTCCGACGTCTTCAGTGTCACCGCCAGCTTTTACTATCAGTGATTCGTCCGAGGCTGCAGCTCCTGATCAGCGACCAGCAGAAACACAAAGACCGTCGCCTCAAAGGAAACTGAATCTGTGCTTAATCACACAAACACCAACACACAGATTATTTATTGACCCGCTGAATATCAGAGATGTGATTCTCAAAGACAAGAAAGACGTCAGCAGACGTCCTTCCTTCACTGCTTTGACCCAAAAATGGAGAATCATTTCAAAACTTGATAAACATTTGATTTGATTTGTTTTCTTGCACAAATTAAATGAGACAAAGCAATGAATCAGAATCAGAATGAAGTTTTTCAGTCATTTCATTCGTTATCATGTCTTTATTTATTATTCACTGCTAAAAATGAAACATACAGAGTCAAAAACTCTGGAATGAGCCCGTAAAATACCGTCATGTGTACGCTTGTAAAGGTGACAGTAAATGATGAGATAACAGAAGTAGTATTTATACATTTCGTGCTAAATACTTTTACTTAAAGCCGCCTCCAGGCTGCAGTATTTTTACCTCCGACAGACTGACTCCAGAATCATCGACTCTGGTCAAATAAACTCTGTATTTACATCCTCACTTTGTGTGCGGTGAACATTTACTTTTCTAGTTTCTAAATTTCCTTCAGGAAGAACAAAACTTAAATGATCTTCAGGTTAGTGTTGGAACAAAAAAACGACAAAATCACGTTTGTATCAAAAATATTTATTTTAAACTTGTCTGTGTAGAAATCTGTCAAAAAAGCAGAACTGCACAACAACAACAACAACAACAACAACAACAACAACAGGCGTTTTTGGTCATCACTGCACGGGTTCATGCAGATCAGAGAATGAGGTCAAAACATCGACTTCACTGACGGTCAGCGTGATGCTGAACCCATCTGCCAAACTCAACCTCAAACTGTGACCTTTGATTCCAGCGACGGAGTCACAGGACGGGGGTCCAGGTGGATGGTGGCTGTAGAGTTCACGATTTAAGACATATTGTCAATGCGAAGTGTGAATGAGCATCTGCTGTGCAGTTGTCATTTAAACACTGTCCTGTGACCAACAGGAGGCGGGCGGCGTGTTGGCATCATGTGAGTGTCATGTGAGCGTGATGTGTCATGTGGGCGTCATATGAGTGTCATGTGGGCGTCATGTGGGCGTCTTGTGAGTGTCATGTGGGTGTCGTGAGTGTCGTGAGCATCATGTGGGCGTCATCTGAGCGTCTTGTGACTGTTATGTTAGCGTCATGTGAGTGTCTTGTGAGTGTCATGTGGGTGTCATGTGGGCATCACGTAAGTGTCATGTGGGTGTCATATGGGCGTCATGTGGGCATCGTGTGAGCGTCATCTGAGCGTCAAGTGGATGTCATGTGAGTGTCATGTGACTGTCATGTAAGTGTCATGTGGGCTTCATGTGAGTGTCATGTGACTGTCATGTAAGTGTCATGTGGGCTTCATGTGAGTGTCATGTGGGTGTCATGTGGGCGTCAAGTGAGTGTCATGTGGGTGTCATGTGGGCGTCAAGTGAGTGTCATGTGAGCGTCATGTGAGTGTCATGTGGGTGTCATGTGGGCGTCATGTGGGCGTCATGTCAGCGTCATGTGGGTGTATTGTAAGTGTCATGTGGGCGTCATGTCAGCATCATGTGACTGCTGTGGTACATTCACTCACTCAGTCGTCGCCTTGGTCGAGATCCACTCAGGCGACTGAGACTCTTTAACTTCCTTCATGTTGAAAACACAGGCAGCCAATCACAGCTCACAGTGGTGACAAGTAAACAAGTACACTGACTCAAGTACTGCACTTCAGAAGTATTTCAATTTTCTGCTACTTTATACTTCTAGTCCACTACATGAGAGGGAAACTCCACTTTCTTGACATTTATTTGATCAGATTAGTGATGTTGCAGATTCAGATTACTGACATTAAATATAGTTGATAATTAAATTATTATAGTTAAACTACCCTTCAGTACATAAAGTCATAAATATGAGCTCCACATTCACGAGCTGCTACATTAAAGTGAATGAACACATTAATGCATCAATAGTTATGATACAATAACATATTATACATTATACTGATATGGGCCATTCTGTATAATGAGTACTTTTACTTTTGGTACATATGATGGTACAACTTTTGTACTTATTTTCAAAGCAGGACTGTTGTTTGTACCAGAGTATTTCTACACTGCAGTAAGTCCTCATATCAGCACAGGTGGATCGGCTGCGTGTGGAAGGGCAACACGCAGATGAACACCATTTACGTCAACACCAAAGACAAGCTCCGAGGCATCGGCTCAGTAAAACAGAAACATCCGGATGAGATCAAGCTCTCAATGATAAAACCTGCCGCCGTCCTTAAAAGAAGCCATCATAAACTCTGTTGTTGTCCAGGTGACAGATTAAAGTGCTCTCAGTTTGACGCACACACATTTAGTCCCAGATAAAAAATGCTTTGACCTGTCAAATCAAACAAGATGGAGGGATTCACGTTCACAGTTTTACCTCCAGAAACATCTTTCCAGACTGGATGAACGCAGCTGTACAGAATACTTCAGACTGCAGATGCAGGTAAATAAATACTCACTGTAGAATGCTGGTAAGTTTCCACTGACAGTTCACAGAAAAGCCTGATGTATTTTTAAACTTTAGAAAACTCTGCTGGAACATTTACAGTTTTTACACATGTTTAGTTTGGAGGAAGTCGGCCCACAGAAATGTGGACAAATGCACCAAAAGTCCAGATGCACCAAAATCAGACAAAAACAAAATCGACGGACATCCCTTTCAGTGTTAGCATGCTACCATAACATGCTAACTGTGTCATGCTAACATGCTAATGTTAGTTCCTGCTGCTCAATGTGATTCGGAGGTGAATGTAGAACATTATGCTAACATAGCATGACCTGAGGTATGCTAATGTGACAACGGTAAGCATGTTACATCACGCTCAGTGTTTCATGCTGACATTATAACATTAGCGTTACTGTCTTAACGCTATGCTAATATGTTACATTAATGCTGGTTAAACATGTAGATGTTTCTTTGTCAATGTCCGTGCTTACAGCATATTATGGTATGTTAGCATTAATCTAAGTACCTACAGCGGAGTCATGCTGAAGTAAGCTAACACTGGACATGATACATTTAGCACAGTAACACTCAAATGAGTTTACCTGTTAACTTGAGTATGAACATGTTATCATAGTAATCACATAGGTCTAACATTAGCATGTCAGCATGAAACATTTAGCAAGTTAACATTAAAATAGAGCGTTCGTGTGTCAAAATTCTAGCATTGATGTTACCATAACCTGACTGTAATGTTAGCTTGGACAGAGTCAGGCTAGCTGTTTCCCCTGTTTCCAGTCTTTATGCTAAGCTAACTGTTTCTGGCTATAGCTTTGCACTTAGCATACACACGAAAAAGTCTTCGGTCTGAACAGCAAACAAAGAGGAAGAGAAGAAGAAGGTTTTCCAAAATGTTGAGCTGTTGTTTAAATCAATCGACATGACAAACGTTAACTGCTCTGAACAACCTCGACCAGCTTGTGACGAGCCGAATGAACACATCACGCACTAATCAAACGTGATAAACCAGAATCAGCCGGATTGCATTACCATAAACTCTGGAGCTAAATGCTCAATGAAATGAAAAGTACATGAATAACAGGAAAGGAAAAAGGATATTTGGCGCATCTCTACAAATCACTGTGAACTGGAACATAGAAAAACCTTTCCTCCTCTCAGATGATCACATGAGTAGTTTTGGGGTGGAGGAGATTTTGGGAGCTTCTGTCTCTTCTCACATGGTTTTGGTAACTTCCTGTTTGCTGAGGAGGACTTCCAGGAGACGGAGTTTGGCCTTCAGCTGTTTGTATTCCTGGTATTCCTCCTTCATCGGAGTTCGATCTTCTTTTTGGCAGATTCTGTCAGCAAACACGAGTTTGTGTTAGTGTCACCACACAGGAAGTAGAACCACAAACAACAACGAGAAAAAGAAGGGGAAGAGAAAACTGTGGGTTAGCCTCCATTAGCCAAACAGACTGAAGTCTTCCTCAAATGTCCAGATGTTATGGACGCTTGTATTTTGCTTCTTGCAGGTGGAGCCTGTGGATCACCTGCTCAGCAGCGCCCTCTGTGGCCACATGTAGCAATAACAGGATGATGGTGGCATCACACGCACACATCTACGTCTCTCTGTAGCTCTGCTTCTCCATTTTACAGTGTGGCGTCAATCAGTAATCAATATTTCCTAAAGGGCTGTTTCTCACCTTCCAGTCTGACGGTAAAATTCGTCCTCAAACTCTCTCAGAGCTTTCCGCCTCGTCTTCTTCTCTGCCCTCGTCTCCCGCAGACACTGCAGCAGCTGAGACCTGGTTCGGATGGAGGACAGGGTTCATAGGTTACTGAGGGGACGGGACGCACAGGGACATTTGATTGGACAGACTTTCAACATCCGCGTCCACACCTGGAGGCTTCGTGCAGGTTGGCCACGGTGACGGCAGGCCGCTGGTGGACGGCTTTCACCTCGTCCAACGGGGACACGAAGGCTGGGTCGCTGTCCCGGTCGCTGTCCTCCTCGCCGGCAGCCGCTCGGGTCGGTCTGCGAGGGGGCGGGACAGGAAGTTGATCGACTGTCGTGGAGCTCGTGGAGTCTTCATCAGAACCGTCCTCTTCCTCCTGAGACACAGAAGCAGACAGAACATCAGAGAAACAGCTCGTCAGCTCTGAGACGTCCAGCTGCAGTTTGTCCTGACTGTTAAAATGGAATCTGATGCTAACATGCTAACAGCAACATAAAGGCCGAATTAGCAACAATATGAGATGAGTTCAGTTAACGAGGAGTTCAGAGAAGGTTTTGTCCTCCACCACCTCCTGTGGTCTCCATCCTGTCTGCTGCTAATGTTAGCATGCTGCTAGCGTGATGATCGTGTGTGTGTGTGTTTCTCACTATGGTGGTGATAGGTGGGCTGGCACACAGTAAACGTTTGATCATCTGGTATCTGTCGTAGAGAGGCTTCACCAGGGTCCTCTCCTGATTGGTTCCCTGAGACAGACAGAGAGACATGAGACGATCGGCTGAATCTGGGTTCAGGGTGAAAGTGTGTCTTTCTTTTTTCTGTCGATTGACTCATCAATTAATCAGAAACAGGATCGGTTTCATGCACATTCAAGGACTCTGACAATATAAAGCTCAACGAGGACAAAAAAAAAAAGTTGTGTAAAAATCTGAACTGAACAATAAAATAATAAAATGCTAAATAAGAAATAAATAGTAAATTAACAGTGTGCTGACTGATGATGGACAAACTGTCCAATCAGTGGATGTTTGGTGTTTGTGACGCTGTGCGACTGATTTTAAATACACTTAAAAGGTCAATGGCAGTAATGTCTGTCAGGACAGAGGACGTCTTACAGATTCTGACTTTTATTTGACAGGATCAGCTGACAGATCTGCAGAAACACGACTTTTTATCGTTTGTTGACGCTGCGCTCGGCCTCTGGATGGCGCCGTTACTCAGCAGGAGGCTGAGGACTCACCGGACGACCGTGAAGACTCTCAAAGTACAGAAGACATTTCTGAAGAGTGATCTTCTCCAAGACCATCTGAGCCTGAGTCATCTCCTGCACACACACACACACACACACACACACACACACACACACACACACACACACACACACACGATTCTGTCAGTAGAGTTTGGTGTGGATGCGTCAGTACAGTGTTGCATTGTGGGACGTCTCACCTTCATGTTGTCCGGCAGGCCCAGAGTCTGTCTCTTCTCTCTCAGTCGTCTGAACAGAGACTCCACCGTTTCCTCCAGGGAGGGTTTGTGCTCTGACGCCCCCTGCTGGCCGGAGGACTGCCTGCAGGACACAGTTACTGACTGATGGACCGAGGACCTGAATCACTGAGTCCGCGAGACTGAGGTGTCGGTCTTACCTGCAGATGCTTTCTGGACCGTCCTGCTCCTGCGACTCAAACACAGACTGTCTGAGTCTGAGCTCTGCAGGAGACACACAGACACATGTACATGTACTCTAAAGACAAAGTTGAAGTACTTCACTTTATCTGACGGCTTTAGTTTCTTTTAGATTCAGACTTTTACTCACAAACACATGAAGACTTCAAAAAATCTGATGTTTAGCTACAAATTAAACTCCAACAGTTTATTCAAGTCCAGCTGAGACAACCACTCCATTAATCAATGAGTGTATCGACAGAAACTGATCGATCATCTGTTGTTTCAATGGTTCATTGATCTCTGCTGTGGATCTGATGTTTGATCTTCTCACATGTTTGATTGGCTGCTTTTCCTCTCAATGATCTGAATGTGTTTGTAATAATGTGGAGGAGACACAATGATCTAAAGAGAGCAGAGGACAACAGACACAGGGGACACAATAATCTACAGAGACCAGAGACAAGAGGACAACAGACACAGGGGACACAATAATCTACAGAGACAAGAGGACAACAGACACAGGGGACACAATGATCTAAAGAGAGCAGAGGACAACAGACACAGGGGACACAATGATCTAAAGAGAGCAGAGACAAGAGGACAACAGACACAGGGGACACAATAATCTACAGAGACCAGAGACAAGAGGACAACAGACACAGGGGACACAATGATCTAAAGAGAGCAGAGACAAGAGGACAACAGACACAGGGGACACAATAATCTACAGAGACAAGAGGACAACAGACACAGGGGACACAATGATCTAAAGAGAGCAGAGGACAACAGACACAGGGGACACAATGATCTACAGAGACCAGAGACAAGAGGACAACAGACACAGGGGACACAATGATCTAAAGAGAGCAGAGGACAACAGACACAGGGGACACAATGATCTAAAGAGAGCAGAGGACAACAGACACAGGGGACACAATGATCTACAGAGACAAGAGGACAACAGACACAGGGGACACAATGATCTAAAGAGAGCAGAGGACAACAGACACAGGGGACACAATGATCTAAAGAGAGCAGAGACAAGAGGACAACAGACACAGGAGACACAATAATCTACAGAGACAAGAGGACAACAGACACAGGGGACACAATGATCTAAAGAGAGCAGAGACAAGAGGACAACAGACACAGGGGACACAATAATCTACAGAGACCAGAGACAAGAGGACAACAGACACAGGGGACACAATAATCTACAGAGACAAGAGGACAACAGACACAGGGGACACAATAATCTACAGAGACAAGAGACAAGAGGACATTTCACTGATTACACTCACACGCTTTACTGTAGTAACATTTTCAGTGCAGGACTTTGACAGAAACAGAGTATTTGTACGGTGTGGTATTAGTACTTTTACTGAAGGATCTGAATTTCAGGATGTTCAGGGTGATCAGTGAACAGTTCAGAGTTCAGACGGCTGATGTTTTTACCTTTGAGCTGTTTGCGAGCCTTTGCCAGTTCGCTCATCACTTGGATCATCTCGGGGTTCGAGTATTTGTCGTTGTGCGACGGCTGACGAACAGAAGAAAACCATCGACATCATTTCTGCACAACTACAAGTCAAACTAGACTTAACTTAGGAGCTAAATGATTTTCTGTTGTTGGTAGACAGTTAGCGAAGCGGCTAAAGTAAGATGGATTTATCGAGTCAAAGCTAGCTTGAGAGGTAGCTGCAGCTAGCTTTAGCTTAAACCGAAGGTAAGTTAAATTTTTGACTTTCTCCTCGTTATTATCTAATGGATAACAGCCACTGTGATGAACCGATATTCTGGTTATTCACTTCAAATAAATGAGGAAGCAGATAATCAATGTATGGTGGAGAACATCTGCTAAAGGTAGCTAGCTTAGCATAAAGGCAGCTACCTTTAGCAGATCTCAACACCTACCTTTAAATACCTTTAAATCAAATCAGACATTTCAAATTATATAAAACGGAATAAAAACTCAATAATAATAATAATAATAATAATAATAATAATAATAATAATACAGATGAGACTTGTTGGAAACAATCAGTAATCTGGTTAAATGATCTGTAGATATGAGCTATCAAACTTGAACCCTCTCTTTGCCTCTGGCTTTATGAAACAGCCCTCTGGGTCCTGGACTTGATTGTGGACTGGAGTCCTGCTGTGTTTACCTTATAGTTCATCTCCTGTTCAAACTGATCCTCGAACCTGCGGACCTTCTTCTTCAGGGTCTGAATCTGCCTGGTGAGGAACGGGATGGACGAGGGACACTTGTCCTCTGAGGCCTCTGGCCTGTCCCGACCCCGACACCTGGACATGAGACAGGGACAGATAGTCTCAAAACAAGAAGTCCCAGATCAGGACCAACAAGCTTCAAGTTAAGACTGAATCAGGACCAGCAAGTCCCAGGTTAACTCCAATAAGTCTGAAGTCAAGACCAATTAGCCCCAAGTTCAGCCCCAATTCAGGGCCGAACAAGTTCCAAATCTAACATCAAGACTATCAAGTTCCAAGTAAAGATACCAACACAATGTAGTTAATTTGTCCCCAGTCAGAACTAAAAAGTTCCCAGTCTAGACCCAAACTAGACCAGTAAACAGAGACACCTGTAAACAGACAGCTAACGGACAGCTAACAGACAGGTGAGACTTACAGCATGTACTGCTGGCTGCAGGGTGGTGACGGTGCAGTGTCGGGGTCGGAGTTGAACCTCAGGCTGTGGCTGAGGCTGGAGCAGCGGGGGGAGGGCAGAGGACTGGTGCCTCCCGCCAGCAGCTGGAGGAGAGCGCCGGCTGCTCCAGCTCCTCCTTCTCCTCCCCCTCCTCCTCCCTCACCTCCAGGGCTGCTCCTCTGGGGGGAGTAGGGGGAGTGGTGAGGGCTGGGGGGCAGTGCTCCGTCTGGGGTCAGGGGCTGCTGGCCAGGGTGGATGGTTGTTAATGGTTGATGTCTGGGGGACAGTGGAGGTCTGGTCAGGACTGTCAGGAGCTCTGCAGACACAAAACATACTGATTAATGTTTCAGAAATATTTTAAACTCCCATTTAGTTTTTATATTTCTTCAGTTTCTAAAGAATCTAAACTTTGAAAAAAATGGTTGTTTATCATCGTACAGCCAACAATGATAACTTCTCCTGTGAAGACATACTTACACAGAGATATAGTATATTATTACCAGAATGGCCTCTGGAGACACCTGAAGGACCAGTAGAACAGGACCACTGTGAGAACATAAAGGACCTCTAGAACCCAAAAAACTACAAAAGAGATTGTGGAGATAGAATGGAATGAGCTGACCAGTCCTCTGCAGCCGCTGGTTCACGTTCAGGCAGATTTCATGGCTTGTTGTTTATGTCCTCATTAACCGAGACAGAAGAGACCCTGACTGGAGTCTATATGGTCCAGTGGTCATCAAAGTGTGGTAGCTTCAGGCTTTCTGATGACTCTGCTTGTCCCGCACAGCGGTCCAGCCGCCATGCTGAGTGTGCTGCTATTTATAGAGCAGCATCAAGAGTAAAAGCACTGTTCAGCACGTGAGACGATGTGTTCACTTACTGTGACCAAGAGCCTTCAGACAAAGGCAGAACTCAGCTGCACCTTCAGACCAGAGGACAGGGTTCGTAAGGCGATGTGATCAAACCTTCAGCAAGTGTGTCGAGCTAACGTCACTGTCCACTGGCCCTGACCAGATAATCAGCCTGTGATGCTAATGTTGCTTCTGTTGACTTTAACTTGGAAACTGTGAGGTTGCAGCAGCACCTGCTCGCTGCTCCACTGATCTTCACCTTCTTACAATGAAAAAGACGTTTTCACATAATGCACATTCGCTTACGGTTGCACTTTGCTAACTCTTCAGGCTTAAAGAGAAACTTAACACCCAGTTGTAGCGTTAACACACCCCCACATCACTGATGGTCCAGACTGTGGCTTGTTGGCACTGTTAGCTTAGCGTTAGCTTAGCGAGGCTTCAGCAGAGGCAGTGAAGAGAGACAGAACAGCGGATGTGAGTCAACACGAGGGAGGATGGAAATCTGCCACCAACACTGCAAACTACTCGCTCACTACTAGTCGTAGTAGTTTATAGTATTTCTGCTGCTCTCAGTCATTCCACACTGTCCACACTGTCCACAGTGTTTTCAGGTAACGTCATGGATTTATCACAGAGTCACTGGAGTTTCAAGACTGAGACCACAATCAACAGGTCAATGACGCAGTGACAGACAGACAGACAGACAGACAGACAGACAGACAGACATGTGCTTGGACAGACAGGTGCATCTACCTGGTGGACTGTTTTCATCTGCGGGGACATTGTGACAGAGAGCCAGCGTCTTTCTCTCTTTCCCTCCGAGCTCCAAGGGGTCACAGGGGTTCTTATGCTCTTTGCTGCCCAGGGCAGGGGGGCTCCCCTCTGGGGACGGACCCAGCGAGGGGCCCCCCTCCACCTCCAGCGCCTGGAGCTTCAGCAAAGAACTCTGCAGGCAGAAGCAGAACATGCCAGACACACGGATCCAGAGATTAACCTGGTCCCAGGAGGAGGCAGGTGTGTGGACTTGTAGTTCAGATGATAGTCCAGTTGTTGGAATATGCCGGACAGTGAGGTGCTGTTATGAATCAAAGATTCCAGATATTAGCCAGATCCCAGCCTCTGAAGCACCACTTGTGGAGGAGATGTGCAGATGTTATTCAGGAGGTAGTCTGTCCCCACAGTCCAAAAGATGAGGCAGTTACCTCCTATCCACGAATTAGTCAGGAGTCATCCATTGAAACAAGGCATGATGCCTCCTGCTTGTCCAGCTCTTCCAGAGATTAGTCACATGTAAGTAAACATTTCAGGAATACAAATGTTGTTCCCTCTTCCTTTGGGTCTGTTCTTTCTCGCTTCACTCCAGCGATTAGCCAGTTCAATAAACCAGTGGAATTAGGATCCTACAGCACGCAATACGTCACAGAAATGTTCATTCACCTCATTCTTCTCCTCTCCTCATGTTTTCAGCATGTGACAGTCCAGGAATTAGTCAGCTCTGGAGTGACTGAGCTCAGCAGTGAAAGAGGAGTGGAGAGGTTTTGAATTTTCATCCTCTCGTTCTGCACGTTCACTGATGATGATGATGATGATGATGATGCTGCGCTGGTATCCCTCCCCTTTCTCTCTCTCAGTCTCCCATTAGTTCTCCACCTCTCTCACCCCCCCTCGTTGGATTACTCATCCTCAGGCTCGTGAAGGAGAGAGGAGGGAGGATGGAGGGATGGAGAGGTGGCGTTTGCTCGCCCAACTCCATCTCCTGAGGTGGGTGGGAGAGAGAGAGAGAGAGAGAGAGAGCGAGAGAGCGAGGGAGTGAGACACTCGGGGTGCCTCTCTCTCTCTTTCTGGTCGTGAGGTTTTTCCCGCAGCAGTGGGGGATGGGCTTGTTTCTGGCATCACTGTGTGCGTGTGTTTAAATCTCATTCATAAAAAAGCGAGGAGGAGGAGGAGGAGGAGGAGGAGGAGGAGGAGGAGGAGGTAGAGCTACGTGCTTCTCTTCCTCACGTCCTCCAGCACTTGACTCCAGATCGTTCAGTCTTTCAGCCTAAATGCAGTTTGTTAACCAAACATGACAAATTTCACTATGTATCTGCTTTTAAAGGCTCATTTACATACCGACACGCCCCCAAGACACCAAATATGGTCAACACTTCCTTTTGACATCTTACAGGCCCTAATGTTAAAAAAATTAGAAAATTAAGCATCACAGACTTGGAGGTTCAGACTGAGCAGCGTTTAAAATGGTCCATTAGTGTGCTGAGCGTCTCCCAGCATGCACCGGGGCAGCAGTATGTAAGTGTTCCTGTTCAAAAGACATGGCGACCTTTGACGAGAGGAAACATTCAGACTCTCCCATCGCATAGATTAGAGGACATATCTGTCCTCATGCAACGATCCATAATCAGACCTAAGAGTCCAGATCCAGCATAGACCTGAAGCTGAACTGGGGTCTCACTCTTTACTGGATCGCTTCCAGTTTAACTGAACCAGATGTAAAACTGAAGTCACACGGGGGAACACCTGTCTGCACCTGCTGCTGACTCATAGCGACGAGCTTTGTTCACTAATTATTACCTGTTAGAAATGAGAAACAGAGCCGTTTTTTTATTTTTTAACAGCTTTTATTCTTCAACAGATCAAACTGCTTTGGCAAACTTTATTTTTGTTTTGTTTTTAACAGTCATACCCATAAAGCTTTTTTGAACTGAGAGACAACAAGTTTCTTCAGTTACCATAGCAGCCACTGTAGTAATAATAATAATAATAATAATAATAATCTACAAACAGCTGACACATCGTAAAGCACTAAATTCCAAGTATATACAAATAAATCAGTGACACTCGAGCTTCATCACAGATTCATAATCACAAAATATCATCACTAAGAATCAATACCAATATTTCAACATGAATATTTCTTCTTCTGGTCCAAACGTATCATTTTCAGTCCGTTTTGACAGATTCTGGTTTTCATTGTTCGCAGCTCAACGTATCGCTGGACTAATTTAAGATATTTCACCTTCGGGCTGTTGGTTGGTGTTTTTTAACTTTGAGGGTTTACTGTCGGACAGACTTCCCAGCGCTCAGCTACGAGGAGACGTGGTTCACAGCATCCATGCTAGCTGTTTGCCTGTGCTTCCAGGCCTTATGCTAAGCTAGGCTAACCATGTGCTGACTCCAGCTGCGTACACGTCACTCTGAATGGGAGAGAATAAAAGTGGTTCATGCAGTCTCATCAATGATCAGTTTACAAAAATATCACAACAAATTCAGACCAGAACCAAGGCGTCACAGCAAAGTGAGACAACTATCAGCTGCTTTTACCAAAGGCCACAAAATACAAACACAATTAGAAATAAACAAATGAATCACTTCATGGTTAAACTCTGTGTTCGTGGAGCAAATACAAACCTCAAAGATGGAACGCGTCCTTCATCATTTCTACACCTTCACTTTGGTGGAGTTACTGTTCGCATGTGAAATGAGTGAACGCTGATGGAGCTCCTGCTCAGTCTGTTCTGATAAACTTTCCTTTAAGTCCGTGAACTCAGCACTCCACCGGACCGCTGGTTTGTGTTTCCTGTCCTGATCTAAGCTTTAACAGGATGGAAACCTCCTCGAGTCTCGCTCCAAAGTTCTCCTGGAAAATACTGTGAGTCCTGACAAACTGCCTGAACATCATTCAGCATCATTTCATTTGCCACAGAGGCTGCTACGAACAATCCACAACAATCATCATCTGATCAAAGAAAACTGAACTGCAGACAGAACAACGGGGTCCATTCAGCAGCTGCTGGTTCGGATGGACTTTGTAGGTAATCACATGTTCGTTTCTTTTTGAAAGACGTTTCGTACATGCTGGCTCTGAAGCTGGTGGACAGTTCACTGTTGATGAAGGAAACTGTCTCAAGTCAAGTAACATCTCCATCTGTGGAGGAAGATCATGTGATACGACTGAAAGCTATTCAATGCACCCTTTCAGTTTTTTTTTTTTTTTTTTTTTTTTTTTTAACAACTGGGCAAACAGCCATCAGTGAACACAACACCGGACCTCTGAATGAGGGATGTGGGCAGAGATTCAGAGGTCTGGAACCACGTTATTAAAAAGCAATAGATCACGAGCCAAAGACACAAAACAGGACAAATCCTGAAGCTCGCTCGACTCTCAAACACCTGGAAACAAGCAGCTCGTAAGAGATTCGTGCATGTGTCTGTGAGGGTGGAGTGTTTGTGGGTGTGTGCAAAAACATGTAGGAAGATTTGGAAATATGTACAAAACATCTTTTCTCATGCTCTGATCCAAAGATTCACAACGTAATGAATGCCAGAAAGGAAAGTTTAAAAGTTGAAATGTTCGTATCATCATCCACTGAGGAGGACCACAGCTGCTACACCCAAACGTCTTTCAGTCTTTGGATTTTAAAGTTCCCGAAAATGAAAGGATAAGTGAAGGCATCACGGTGACCTCGAGTTTGTCCATTCGGTCATTTTTCCTCATGTGGTTTGTGGCGTCTGTGGCCGTCACTCCTCCAGCCTGCTCTCAGAGAGCCAAACGTGGGTTCAAAGGGGCAGAAAAGCCCCTACAGGACTCCCAGAACCACCTCCAGACCACAAAACACAAACCACAGGTATCACAGGACAGGCAGTAGTAGCAGATGTATGATCTCCCTCTAAGGAGTCAAAGGTCAAGTGTCAGCCAGTGATCAAGGACACTTGACGGAACAGAGGCATTCCATTGGCTGCAGAATAACAGGGCCATTGTGTCTATGACATCATTGGGAGGTACATATCTGAGCAGAGTATCCAAAGCCTTCAGCAGCTTCTGGAAATCTGATTTCACTGTTTCAACCATGTTATGTCCTCTGTTGCCAGAGCTCCATTAACCTGCTGGGGGCCCCACTGAGACCACACCAATAAATGCTTCTCCAACCTGTTCCACACAGAGTCTCAGAAACCAACCAGTATCTCCACACTGACCACTACCATAGCCCAGCTTTGTTGTCCGTCCATTTGATTGAGCACAAACTTACTGAAGGACACGCACCATGTTAGGATAACATCAATAATATCAGGGAAACACTTTGTGACTACATGTGTCTTGACCCCCTTTGGATTCACCAGCTTCAGCCTCTGGAGTCTTGACTGATGCTGCCATCACTCACTGCCATCTACGCTATCTTTTGTGTTGCCGTAAATCCTGCCCTGTGAGACTGACTGATGGGTGAAGATACCCCAAGTTCAGCTGCAGTCAAACATGGAATCAGTGCTGTTCTGGCTTCAAAGAGAGTCTCAGAGTCACTCCCAGGGATTGCAAAAAGGTCTTCTCTGCATCGTTGGCACATTTTTCTGATGAGTTCTGATGGATCTCTAAAATCTGAAGGAGCTGGGGTGACTTTCCTGGTCAAGAAAACTAAGATCACGCTTGTACCCTTCTGGTGAAAAGAAGGACCGCATATGCTTTAGAGTCAGACTGATTCCTTTGACTTGATAGACAATTGTCTTACAGCAATTTATGGGACATAAAGCAAGACCCACACTGTGATAGAGTGCTGATGGATGAACAAAGTTCAGCTGTAGGCAAACGAGGGATCAGGGTTGTTCCAGGTTCAAAGAAACACTCTTAGGCATCGTCTTTTCAGGCCCATGGACACACCGTGTGGATGAGGTGATGATGTTCTGACTGCCATCTAAAACCTGCAGGAGCTACGATCTTTCTCCAGTTGTAAAAGTCAGAACATGCTTGTACCCCTTTGAACCCGGCATGAGTCATCTTGAAACTTCTTGAATATAATTCTAGCTGTGAGACAGATGATGAACAACTGGCCCTGGTCTTGAAAAAGGGGCAAGCTGTTGATGTGAACTAGTGTTTCACGTCCTTGGACCAGCTTATCCTCCAGCTCTCAGGTGTTCTGGTAGGTCAGGGTTCCTCCAGTTAGATGCAACATCCTGGACCAGTTTGACCGCCGAGACCTAGCATTCAGTCTTTTTCCATCTGCTGCCTTCTGCACTCTCAGTCCTCAAATCATTTGTTGACACACTGTGACTACAAAACATCGAGGGTCCAAACACAGTCCAGTTAAAAACAATGCAGGCAAAGTCGTGCGGTGGTCTTGTCAGATTTGGACCTCACCAGCAGCTGTAGCGTGTCCAGCTTTGGCTTTGGATGGGAGCTGGTCTAAAAGTCATAGTCCCATCCAGAGTTGTCGTCTGGCGGCGGCTCGTCTGTGTCTTCTGGGAAACTGTCAAAGTTACTGGTGTCGGTTGAAGAGGAAACCTGACAGAACAACACGGAACACAGTCAGAGACTTTCAACACCTGCAAACCGAGCAAAGCCAGCGTGGCCCTCTTAGATTTCAGACTGTATATAGACCTGCTAGATGACAATCTGTTGACATGTGGGCTGGGTGACATAACAATATACAGCATATTATCCATACAGTTTACACCAAAGGATCTCTTTGATATCTGGCTGCTTTAGGCTGCTGTGGATAATGTCAGAACTCGATGAGTTTTTCTCAAGTTATTTTTGCCTCTATCAGAGAGCTGAGGGGAGATGAGCTGAGGCAAAGATGGGAAAGAAATTCAACAGACTCAAACTGGGTTCATGGTTGGCGCCATATATAAAATGGTCACCTGTTTCACCTTTAAACTGTCTCTCCGTTATGTAAAAATAATCTTTGAATCTTTGTGTCTCATAGTCTGAATTCAGCAAATGGACTGAGGACAATCTGTAGAAGACGGCTTTGTCCTTGTCACCGTCCTGTTGTTATGATTCAGTGTATTTAAATAAAGCTCAACTCACGTCAGGTGTGATGGGCGGAGTCAGGGTTCCCTTCCTCAGACCCTCCCAGTTAAAACCTTCAAACCACCTGAGCACAGAGAGAGAGAGGATTTGATGTGGATGCTGAACGACGTCGAGCTTTGACTTTAAACATGTGGACGGCCTTTTCTTAATGTATATCTGATTTCAAACAGCCAATCAGGTGTCAGCTTCCTCTCAGCTCACTCACTTGTGCTTCTGGATGTCTTTGACTCCATTTTTCAGGTTTCCAAGTCTCTCTGACGGATTATCTCTGTTAACAAAAACAGTTCGGTTTCAAACATTTCATTTGGATCTGAAAACCGTGAATCTGAGTTGCTCGGCAGCACAGCGACACCTACCTGCAGAGCTTCTTGATGAGGTTGGCGGCATTCTTGGTGATCTTCTTGGGGAACTCAATCATGTCGATGCCTCTCAGGATGATGTTGTAGGTTTTCATCGGATCTGGACCTGAAAACGGAGGACTGGAGACCACAGACAGACTGTAGGACACTGAACAGCAGTTTGACTCTACTGAAGTCCACCGTCCCTCCTGCTTGCATCCTCACCTGCCCGTCAGCAGCTCGTACATCAGAATGCCCAGAGACCAGTAGTCTGCGGAGACGTCGTGACCCTTGTTGAGGATGATCTCAGGAGCGACGTATTCCGGTGTTCCGCAGAACGTCCACGTCTTCTTACAGACACCGATCTTCTTAGCGAAACCAAAGTCCACCTGGAAAAGACAAAAGCGACTGAGCACGTCGCTCCACATTCACTGCAGGTTCATCATTTTCCTTTCTGATCATGTGAAGCTCTTATTGGCTGCTGCAGAAAATAGTGCCTAACTTGCTAACAGGAAAACTGACCTCCACAAGATGTTTGATCTAATAATAATAAATAAGAAGATGTATTTCATGAGGAAACATGGAATTACCAGCTTGGCGTATCCCCGGCTGTCCAGAATGAGGTTTTCAGGTTTCAGGTCTCTGTATATGATGCCTTTGGCGTGCAGGTAGGCGAAGGCTTCGACCACGCAGGCTGTGTAGAACCTGGTGGTCGAATCTTCAAACGAACCCCTGAAACAAGCACAGTTTCAAGGTTAAAGGACTGCGAGACATTGACGGCTCTCAGATGTCTTTCTGTCCCTCGGCTGGACTGTTCAGACATTCTGATGCCTTCAGAGTTTCAGGTTTATCTTGTAATTATTATTATTATTATTCTTATTTCTTTATAGAGACATTTATACAAACACAAGTCAAACAAAACACGATTATGATGGAAATAAAAAGCTTGTCAGAACAAACAATCATCAACCAACATTTGAGATAAACTGCGTACTTGTCTCTCAGGATCGTCCACAGCTCTCCTCCCAGACAGGCCTCCATCAGCATGTACAGATATTTACTGTCTTTGAACGTCCGGTACAACCTGAGCACAGACAAAACTTCATCAGAACCTGGAACACCGAACAGAAACTGAGGGGGAAGCAAATGTGAGACGCACACGAACATCATCTGTCCGTCTGACAGAGTCTACGCTTGTCCTTACATGTTGTGTTTCACGTTTCATGTATTTTGTTTCATTGCAGTGTCGGGTCGTATACTGTGATCCCGTCCGGTTCCCGTGTGTTTTATAGGCTTTGTTTCTGGTGCTGCTCTTATATAAATAAATAATAATAAATAATGTAAAAAAAACACTGCTGATGAAGACCGAGTGGACTTTAAGATAAGATTTTTTATAATGTTTCACAACAAAACTCATTAAAAACTCACTTGTCATACAGCCGCTGTAGATGTGTTTAATGTTAATGTAACGACCTCGATGATGACGATGATGATGATGATGATGATGATGATGACTGTTGTACTGACCGGACGATGAAGTCGGAGTGCGCCTCGGTCATGATGTGTTTCTCAGAGCGGATGTGTTCCTGTTGTCTCGTGTCGACGATGTGACGCTTCTTCAGGATCTTCATGGCGAACGTCTTCGCCTCCTCGTTCTTCAACTGCACCTGAAGGAGAACATGAGGTAATTTCTACCTGCACAAAGTTCGCAGCGTTAAAATGTTCACATGTTCTGGACGTCGTGTGAAACAGCTTTAACTCTGCAGTCACAGTTGTCAGCCTCAGAAAAAGTGAAATGTAAGCGTCGCTCATATCCACCGGCACTAAAATCAAACTATGCTGCTCTGACCTGCACAGGATGAGAAGTATCTGTCTGAGGGAGAGGAGTTATGTTCAGGGTCAGACAAGCAGTCTAGAGGTCAGAGGTCAGGTTTTTCCTCCGATCACAGTTACACTATGACTAACCCCCTAAAAATATCTCCAGAGGCATGATGGGAGACCCTGAGCGGGGACTCCTACCTGTTTTTGGGCAAACCCTTCACAGGGCTTCCCCTCGACCTTCAGTACCCTCAAACCCCGCCCCTGCAGCAAGAGAAACCCGACCCCTGAGGCTGCAATGCACCACCCACTACACCCCACCTCAGCTTCACTGTGGTTCTCCAAGTTATTTTGGTTCCTCACAGAACCTCAGAGAATCTCTGGATCACATGATGACTGGTCTCCAGTTACCAGCACTGATACTTTACTGGAAAATTACTGCAAATACCTGAGTGCACACACACACACACACACACACACACACGCACGCGCACGCGCACGCACACACGCGCATACACACGCACTCGCACACACACGCACACACACACACACACACACACACACACACACACACACACACACACCAGCTCGACGCGTCCGAAGCCGCCGACTCCCAGCGTGTCGATGATGTTGAAGTCGGTCAGCTTCAGGCTGGAGAAGAAGGCGTTTTCTGCCTCGTACCTGCAAACATGACACACAAAGATGCCTTCACTGAACACAGGAAAAAAGCACTTTTACATCTGAAAGATGAACAAATGTGCAGATTTGACACCTCGACCTAAAACCCGTCCAGCCCCCTCAAATAAAGACGTTCAAAGGATTTGTCGCGATGAAAACAGGCAACGGCCTTTCCCGACATTGTACTGTACCTGCAGCATTTCACTACATGGAAGAACGGGAACTTCTTGGAGGTTTGGATGGAGAAGGAGGTGATGGGGAAGGAGGAGGAGGTGGAGGGAGGAGCAGGGAGGCTGGTGATCCGCTCTCTCTGCTGCCTCGCTGGAACAGGAAGCAACTCTCTCATCTCCAAACTTTATTTAATCAACAAGTGATGCAGCAGCTGGATTTCTTTTCTCGGCAGTCTTCAGTCCACTTCATCACCAAAGAGCTGAGAAATGTTCTCAAACATTAAACTACTTCAGGAATCAAACTTTCGAGGACTAAATGTTGGAAATAGCTGGACTTTCTGAAATTCTACAGACGATCTTGATGGTCTGCATCTTTACTCTGCAAACAAAAATCGTTTCCTTTCTTCACAACAACGTCAAAAACAAAAATACAAAAGTGCAAACAGCATCGACGTCAATCCCAAACTCGTTTTCAGAGCTCACGAGAATGTCCGGCACAGCATCCGCAGGAGAGCCGTCTCAAAGGAAGAGCTCCACTTCCAGTTTACATGGTGCTGGTAGTGGCGTTGGTGGCAGCAGAGGTACGAGGTTCTGGTCTGGTGGGACCGGTGGTGCGGTGAGGTTGCCAGATCCTCCAGCTCTGTGCGCAGTAAGGTTACGAATGAGGCTGGTTCTGAGGTGAAGGGGACGCCGTCAGAAAACACCACGGACGGCCCCCGAGGATGCCATTGTCAAAGGTGAAAAATATCAGAACTTCTTTGTAGTCTTGGTGGATTTTGGATGTCTAAGACCTGTTTTTCTACCAAAAAGGCAGTTTGATATCTAGACTGCGAGTTTGTCGGTGTCTGCCCTGGAAAACATCCAACTGAGCGCTTTCAGAGCAAAGCTGTGACTGAGGAAAGCCTCTGAAACGTCTGTCCTTTTAGTCAAAACAGTGCTCACATCTGCTCTGGGTGAGTCCTGCAGGGTGTAATGCCAACCCGAGAGGACGACCCTCATGGCAGGAAGCTGCTGCTGCTGCTGGTATTTTTAGCATGTGGAAACATTGCTCAGAGGTTCACCCAGTAAACGCAGCTCAGTCATTAAACAGACAGACAGACAGACAGACAGACAGACAGGAGGCTGCAGGACAGACTGTCCCGACCTTAAAATCAGCACCAAGAATTCATTAGATTTACCAGGATGTTAAAAACTTCACCGTCATCATAATTTTTACTTCAACTGTCTGGAGTTTGTTGAAGGGACATCAAACATAAAAAAGCATTCAGTTTAACAGCCAGAAGCTGAACCACGGCCAGATTCCAAATCCGGTCCAAGATCCCAATCAAACTGTAATAAAAACCAGTCCAGAATGTCGAAGGTCAACTGGTCTCATCTGCAGCAGCGAGTTTGTTTGGACGGACATGAAATGTCAGCTGTATTATATTTTCTATTAACAGATAAAAATGGCAGCATTTTTCCTGATTGGTTCCCCTTTTGTTTGTGTTTCATTGGATAAATGAGGTTTTCTGTGTTTGTTTGTGTAATGACGCTTTTAAATGACGAGGCAGCAGCGGAGGAGCTGAGCTCTGCCGTTAAAGTATAAATAAAACGACTCCACGTGAATCATCATGTTGTTTTGTACAGACGTAGTTCTGCTGTCCACACCTCAAAAACATGAAAGGACGTTTGACTCGACAGCGACGTGCTAACATGCTAACGTGCTCGTGAAGTTATGCTCTCTTACTGACTTAGAGATCAGAGTTCAGCACCGAACAAATGCTCACTTCAAGCACTTTGGTTTCGATTCTTCTTCCTGATGGCGGGACTTCATATTCAGAGAAGTCGGGCTGTTGAAAGCCTGCAGTGATTTTCATTTCATGGCTGCCAGATCATCAGTATGAGCTCATATTCGTTCCTCTCTGTTAGCGTCAGCGCTGCTTCGTGATGCTCTTCAGCTGCACTGTTGGCTTCTGTATCTCACGATGCTCTCTAGGACTGTCAGGTAGACTGAAATCAACAAGGAAGGGTTAGCTGCCTCAACGTGTGCGGACGTAACCCACATTGGAATTTTTGTAAAAGTAATTTTGGTTGTCTGAGCTGACAGAGGACACGTCTGATGGTTCATGGACAAATATAAACGTGTTGTCGTGTTACACATCAGCATGAAAATATAAAGGACCAAGACTGGAACCCTGAGGAACCTCACCAGGAAACACTGTCAGTGACAGGATCACACTGTGCTGCTGGAGAATATTTATAATATAACAAAGCACATTTTTTATGTTGTGTTTACAACGTTTCAGTCTGTGGATCGGCATCATTTAACATTTAGCTGCTGTGATTAGCATCGTTTGAATGTACATTAGCTCAGCTGCCGCCTGAATGCTGGCTTCATAATGTCTATGAGGCTGCATTTTAAAATAAACGTCACGGTCAAAACCACATTTCCTGTTTCGTTTTGCCATTCTTTGTCTTCAAACACCAGCTTTGTTTGCTGATTGTGATCATCAGCTGTGAGAACAGCCATCAGGTTTTCTCTGGAGTGAAGTCTTTCCTCAAAGAGCTCAGAGGTCAAAATCCTCTCTGGACACTTGCCACAGCAATGCAAACCCACCAGCAGGTTTCTATGTGTGTGTATGGGGGGGTGGGGGGTGGGACTGGACTATTTCCTGCAAACTAACGCAGTGGAATCAGATTTCAGCAGAAACAGTAGCTGCTGTCGGTCGATCGGGACAAACCAACAAATAAACACTCTAAAAATAGTTTGTTCTAGCGAGAAAGAGATTAACTGTTAGAGCTCACTGCAGCGTTCAAGACCCCCAAAATTCATCCTGCTGAGGAGCCCTGGAGCAAAACACAGAGTCCTGCAGGACTCTGAGACGCTTCAGCTTCAGACCAACATGAGCAAACTGTTCAACTGAACACATGGAAAGAGTTCACACATGGAGGACGAGATGGGAAACACCAGCGGCTCCATGTTACACCGTTCACATCTGTATGAGTTAAACAGTTTAATACGGCTTCTACTACTACTGATGCTACTACTGCTACTACTGTTACTACTGTTACTACTACTACTACTACTACTACTGCTAATAATAATAATAATAACAGTCAATATGAGTTCAGTTCAGAAACAGTTTGCAGCAGCAGGTCTGAAGGACAAACACAACAAAACTGACACACCTCACTGTTTACTGTTTACTGTTTACTGTTACCATGGTAACATTACTGACGGACAGCAGGACATCTGGTGTGTGTGTGTGTGTGTGTGTGTGTGTGTGTGTGTGTGCTGTATTGAATCTATACCTTAAGAAGAGAGAGAAGCCTTCATTCTGTCACATGACCAACAGTCATCTGATACAAAACACAACATGTGGTGTTAAACTCCGACTGAGTGTGTGTGTGTGTGTGTGTGTGTGTGTGTGTGTGTGTGTGTGTGTGTTGTATCAGCACTAGTTATGAAACAGTACAAACAATAACCTGATCAAAACTATTGATCAAAGCTGGGCTCAGTCTGCAAATCTTGGCTGATTTTGAAGTGAGGTTGTATCTGGAGACACTTTTTGACTCGTCAGGTGACCTCATGAGGAAGAAGATGTGAACTGGATGAAGGCTGAGGTGGAGCAACAACTCGCTGCTGAAAAAACTTTACAGAGACAAAAAAAAAAAAAAACATCTGGAGAGACGGCGTCGGCACGGGTCATTGACTCCTCCGGAGGTGAGGTCACTTCTGATGTCAACTGCTAATGTTAGCTAACGTTAGCCCCGCGGGCTACGACGCTCGAAGGCGCCGTAAGCTGCTCGCAGGCTTCTCTCCGTCACTGGCTGCTCCTCCAGATTTGAGCTTTTAGATACAAAAGATGTCTGAAAGCAAATGATGAGTCTCAGATCTGTAAAACTCGAAAGATGACCAGATAATCTGGACCGAAGTCTGGACCAGCAGACCTGAGCTGAGCTGTACGTGATCTGGAAATCTGTGACATCCATCCATGTTTGCTCCTTGTTGGAATGACCTGACAGGGGCGGAGCCACATTACCTGGCTCTGTAATGAAAACACCTGAGAGGCCAATCAGCCTCGACAGCAGTGTGTTTTCCACATTCAGGAGTCTCTGTGTCCTTCACCCTGACCTGGTTGTGTCTGACTGCAGCAGGTATTATTAGCTGCTCTTACATAAGCAGCACGGAGGGTCCAGTTACAGCTGTAAACATTCACACAACCCGCCGCTGACATGACGGGGGCTGAAAGCATCAGAGCGGCGGCTTTTAGGCGCTTTTCACTGGGAAATCATTTACAGCGCAGAGCTAACTGTTGTCCTCCTCATCATCAATCTGCTCGTTGCCTCAAAGAATCGTTTCGTCTGCGTTTGTGCACACAGAACAAACAGAACAGAGAGAATATCTGTCTGCAAACATCAGACTGAGCGTGTTCATTCTGAGCACAGAGAGAATCGGCCGATGAAGACCTGAATGAATGTCGGTCAGGCTGATGAGCTCCACCTGTGAGAACATCAAAGAACCCGCAGAACCTCCGGAGACACTGAACCACGCGTGCTCGTGACACACATTCAACACATGAACATTCAACCTACTTGGCTTTAGCTTCAGCGTCCTCGTAGCCTTTATTTGAAACGTCGTCCAGTCCACCAATCAGATGCTTGAATGAGCTGAGGGGGAGGAAAGAGGCAACAGCCAATCAGCACACAGATTGTAATTAGACGGACTGACTGAAGGTGTTTGTTTGTTCATTAACGATCGATCACGACAGTCCTGACTGTAATCTGTTCGTCTGCACTCAATTCATGAATGTGTTTCGTTACTTTAAAGTGACAGACGAGCTGTCCATCCAATGTCCTCCTCCGTCTCTGCAGACTGGACCTCTGTCTTCATGTGAATCAGACACTGGTTCAGTTTTTACTGGCAGCAGCTTCAGGTGTTCACAGGTAAGAGCTTTTCTGTCTCTTCTTGTTTCTTTAATTCAGTCAGAGCTGTGTGAACCTCAGCTCTTCAGCCTGAATGTGTGTATTACGCAGCTCCATCAGGACGATTTGCTGATCAATAAATAGCTGCTTCCCTTCACACCAGAGCTGAGTGACAGTCTACAGACCAGCAGGGGGCAGCAGCAGCTTTACACAGACCGTCAGCTGCTTCTCCCTGCAGGTTCAAGGACAACCTGAGAGAAAAACCTCCAGATTCAAAGGCTTGTTTCACTCAGACCACAGGAAACCTTATGTAGATTAAAGTAGATTTACTTCAGCTGTGTACTGAAGGAAGGATTTGAAGTACTTATCTGAATGACTTATGTACTGCTGCATTTCCCTCAATAAACCGATAAACCAATCACTGAAATGAGGAGTAAAATATTTTGAGGAGTAGAAGTTCAAAGTAGCAGGAAGTGGTAATAATCAAGCAAAGTACAAGTACATCAAGCTGTACTTAAATAAAGTACTTAAAGTAAATATTTGGACACTAACATGTCTTCATCAGTGTCCTCGTGACGTCCTTCTGCTGTAACTAACAAGTAATAAGTACAACAAGTACTTTATCAATACTTTATTTGAAACGCTGTTGATTGATACTGCATGGTGTGTGTGTGTGTGTGTGTGTGTGTGTGTGTGTGTGTGTGTGTCTTACTCTCGGTCGATGACCAGGCAGGTGACGGCCTCTGCAGCAATGACGTTGGCTGTTCTGAGATCCTCCCTGTGGACGCACACACACGCACACACATGCATGCATGCATGCATGCGTGCACGCACGCACGCACGCACGCACACACACACACACACACACACACACACACACACACACACACAGGAACTGCTAACAGCTAATTCAGCAGACTGTTAATGGAGCCAGTTGGACTCAATGTAAACAAATATGAGCTGAAACATTTTTACTTCCTGTTTACGTCCCCCAAAGCATCATGGACACTGTAGTTGAGAAACTCCACACACCTTTTGTGTTGGTTTCTGTAATAGAGAGTCTCGTTACTGTCACACGGCCTCAAAGTCATGAACTCAGTTCAGACAGTTTGACCTGAGATGAAATGAGATGCAGACAGCTGTGAGGCCGTGTGAGACGCACGAGTGTTCAGACGTTACAAACAGTTTCTTCACAATGTGGAAGGACCAACAGACTCCAGAGGAAACACAGTGTTGTCATTGGTTGATCCCTGAGCCCTGAGACACTGAAGCAGGCTGAAGGCAGCCGAGTTAACAAAACCTGAGCTGACAAACAGATGGTGGAAACAATCCAACACTACAGCCTCTGCACAACTATCAGCAGTAACACACCCACACGAGCAACACGAGTCACACAACCAGGAAACTAGAGCACACCACATTTAGAAAGTGTCCCAAACTGTCCTCACAGAGACAGAAGGACAGGAGGGGACACACCAAACTGCCGTCCATCACACTGATAATCAACTGCTGCTCTCCTGTTTACCTCATTTCTTATTAAGAGCTGAGGCATGCTGACTCTGACCTTTGACCTTCAGTATTTACAGGACACACACTCACACACACTCTCTCTCTCTCACGCACGCACGTACGCACGCGCACACACACACACACACACACACACACACACACACACACACACACGGTCCACAGAGGGCTAATCCAGAAAGTTTTGGGTTTACAAGTTAACGGCTGAGGTCTCGGGGTCAGAGGTCACATGATCTTACCCCTGTAGTGCTCTCTCTCCAAACCAGTCTCCCCTGCTGAGCTCTCTGAGATGTACTGGCTCCTGATTGGCCGAATCCTCCTGGGTCACATTCACCTGACAGGAGATGCGATCAGCAGTTATCAGCAGCGATTAGGACGAGGCAGCAGATCAATACAATAATCGATGAAGAAGAGGAGCGGCGGCAGAGTGAGGCGGCTAAATGGGCTGATGGTGGCGTCACCTTTCCCTGGCTGATGATGAAGAAGGTGTCTCCTCTGGCTCCCTGCCTGATGATGTACTCGCCATCGTCATAATGAGTCTAAACGGACAGAAGAGAGTGTCTGATTGGAGGATCTTCAGTGTGACTCCACCACAGAAGAAGACAGTCATGATACTGGGAAAACGCAGTTGAATGTGTGGACGGCAGTCTCACCTCCTCCATGACGTCAGCCAGTTTACTGAGAGTTTCCTCTGGAAGACCCTGGAAGGTGGGGACGCTGCAGACAAACGTTCATCAGTCAGTTCAGGTCACCGACTGTGAGGACCACTGACCGACTGTGAGGACCACTGACAGACTGACTGTGAGGACCACTGACCGACTGTGAGGACCACTGACAGACTGTGAGGACCACTGACAGACTGTGAGGACCACTGACTGACTGACTGATAGTGAGGACCACTGACCGACTGACTGTGAGGACCACTGACTGACTGACTGTGAGGACCACTGACCAACTGACTGTGAGGACCACTGACTGACTGACTGTGAGGACCACTGACCGACTGACTGTGAGGACCACTGACCGACTGTGAGGACCACTGACCAACTGTGAGGACCACCGACTGACTGACTGTGAGGACCACTGACCGACTGATAGTGAGGACCACTGACTGACTGACTGTGAGGACCACTGACTGACAGACTGTGAGGACCACTGACCGACTGACTGTGAGGACCACTGACCGACTGACTGTGAGGACCACTGACTGATAGTGAGGACCACTGACCGACTGACTGTGAGGACCACTGACTGACTGACAGTGAGGACCACTGACTGACAGACTGTGAGGACCACTGACCGACTGACTGTGAGGACCACTGACCGACAGACAGTGAGGACCACTGACTGACTGACTGTGAGGACCACTGACTGACAGACTGTGAGGACCACTGACCGACTGACTGTGAGGACCACTGACCGACTGACTGTGAGGACCACTGACTGATAGTGAGGACCACTGACTGATAGTGAGGACCACTGACTGACTGACTGACTGTGAGGACCACTGACAGATTGACTGTGAGGACCACTGACTGACTGACTGATAGTGAGGACCACTGACCGACTGACTGTGAGGACCACTGACTGACTGACTGTGAGGACCACTGACCAACTGACTGTGAGGACCACTGACTGACTGACTGTGAGGACTACTGACCGACTGTGAGGACCACTGACCGACTGTGAGGACCACTGACCGACTGACTGTGAGGACCACTGACCGACTGATAGTGAGGACCACTGACTGACTGACTGTGAGGACCACTGACTGACTGACTGTGAGGACCACTGACTGATAGTGAGGACCACTGACTGACTGACTGTGAGGACCACTGACCGACTGACTGTGAGGACCACTGACTGATAGTGAGGACCACTGACCGACTGACTGTGAGGACCACTGACTGACAGACTGTGAGGACCACTGACTGATAGTGAGGACCACTGACCGACTGACTGTGAGGACCACTGACTGACTGACTGTGAGGACCACTGACCGACTGACTGTGAGGACCACTGACCGACTGACTGTGAGGACCACTGACTGACTTCTCAGTGATTGTTTTCGTCTGTTCCCATCAGCTCCTCCCTCTGCTCTGTCCATCGTTGTGTCCATCAACAGCAGCGAGACACAGCGACGGTCTCTGTGGGATCTGAACCTCTCACTCTGACGGTCAGTGCCTTGCTCACCTCTTCAGGAAGTCCATGTACTCGGCGTGTTTGATGAGTCCAGTTCTCATCATGATGGTCTGGAAACACTGACGGTCGATGGCCCACAGCTTCACGTGGACCAGAGCTGAAACACACACGTGTAGCTTCATCAATATGTTGATTTCTGATCATGATTGGTTAATAAAGAAGGACAGAATGTATTTCTACGACTGTCAGATCAATAATCATGAACATCATCTCTGCGTGCTGCTGCTGATATAAAAGGATCTACATGTCACTACTGAACAACACAGTGTGTGTACATGAATATATATCAATACTACATGTATCACGTGCCCGTCTACATGTTAATGCGTGTGTGTGTGTGTGTGTGTGTGTGCGTGCATGCGTGTCTCTCTGATCTGCATGTGTGAGGCAGAGATCACATGGAAACATAAATCGTGATGCTGCTGTGTGTTTGCATACAGTGTGCAAGTGTTGTCATGGTAACAGTACACACACATCTGTGTGTGTGTGTGTGTGTGTGTGTGTGTGTGTGTGTGTGTGTGTGTGTGTGTGTGGTGTTAAACCAGTGAGGCTGCATCCATCCAGCAGCAGCTCAAACATTCACATGTTGACAGATGAGGGACGAGTGAATCATGTTTTCATTGTGTGACACCATCAGAAACCAGAAAGACCTGCAGGACTTGTCAGACCTGGTCCTCACAGGTCTGCACCTGGTTCTCATTCACGGTCAGAGGTCTGAAATGATTGGTGGGAACAAAAGAACATTTATCAGTTCATGAACGTCACATCTCCTGTGATTGGACCAGCAGGACGGCGAGACAGACGAGGCTCAGACAGTTCGTCCATACTGACACGAGTTACTGCGTCCCAGAGACAAGAGACACGTTCTGTATCCGAGGTCCAGGAGCTGATAGTAAATCCTCCACTTTGACGTCGATGTCGATGGAGACAGACCACTGTGAACCACCTCCAGCCACACTGAAGATTCACGTATTCATCAACAGGAAATTCATGTCAACACAGAAAAGTTCCACCTCCTAACGTGTCCTAACGCGAGGAGACAGCAGCTCCTCAACCGCGTCCGTCCATCGGCCTCAGCTGAAGACATGTCAAATCCATCATGACGAGACACTGAGCCAGAAGAAGACCTCAGAGCTCAGCATGAGCCCACAGTTCAGCCACCGACCAGTGAGTCCTGGTCTCTACTAAACTCCTCTTCAGGGGCCAGGAAGTGAACTAAAACACTCAGACTTGATACAGTTGGCCAAATAAAGTCAGGTGACGCCGCGTGTGTCTGACAGCATCTGTACCTGTAGAACAGGTGAACTGTGACATCATCGGGCTCAGGCCTCCGACCACCAGGTGACGATGATGCAGGCCTGTGCTTCAGCAGCCAGCTCCACACAGGGAGGCGTTTCACTCATAGCCTTCATCCACGGAGCCCTCCAGGGTGCAGCGAGCTCCATGATGACGTGTTTGAGGGAAGGGGAGCAGAGCAGCACACCAGACCTTCAGGTGGAGACGGCGAGCACAGATCGTTCGCCTCTGACAGGTTCAGGCTTCACCTCCTGTCGTTCAGTCATGGTGTCAGACCTGGAAATGAACTGATGTCGGTTCATCTCAGGATGGTCTCACCTCTGACCTGTTTGGCTGAAATGGACTCAGGTGTGTTCGACCTGTTAGTCCGGATCATTTGAGCTGGTGTGAAAGCTGACGGTGCCCTCTAGTGGCCAGGACGGGCGAAGCTCTGCACTTTGTGAAGCACATGAGTGTGTGAAGGATGTTTCTACATGAGCTCCTGAACAGTTACTCTACATGTCTCCCCGCAAGACTGAAGGAAGTGATACCTCTGCTTAAACCGACCAATCACTGCGCAGCAGGTTACTGGTTTTACATCACCTGGTTATGATGGCAGAAAGATGCAAAGACTCAAAGTGTGAGCACGGGTTTGGAGACGGGTGATATCAGTGCAGGGAGAGTGTGTTCATGTGTTCATCACTGCAGGTGTGAAACCAAACACACCTGCAGACTCTGATTATTACCACAAACAAACATTCATTACAGGTTCTTCTCAGAAAAGTGTCACTTTCTTCCTGTTGGTCCTGAAAACAGCCGACAGGCGTCGTTAACATCATGTGACTCTTTGGCAGATTTAAAAGGTCTGAAGTGGATTCTGGATCTGAAAACCTGAAAAAGTCTTTTTACTATGATTTTACTGAAGCTGAGAGTTTTTATAACTGCAGAGGAGACACATTCAGCACTGTCCGCCTCTGAAAACCCTGTCTGTGTCCTGATACTGACCTCTAGTGGCCATGAGAATCATAACCGCTGCAGTCTGAATCACAGACGACATCAATGTCTGATGACAGAGGACAAACGCTCGAGACAGAAGAAAGGACAAAAGGACCACGGGGAAGACGAAGGTCAGACATTTTCTGTCCACACACAAACACAGAAACTAATTTCAAGCATGCAGAGAAGCATGTCAGCCAGCAGGTGGCGATAAAATCTCCACCCATGATGTGTCAAAAGAAAGGAAGAGGGGGGTGATCGTGCAGTTTGTCCTCGTCTCATGTCTTCTGTCCTGTCCTTTTCTCATTCAACCAATGAAACGCTCAGATTAGACTTCATGAATCCGCACAGGGGAAACGTGTTTTCGCCCATAATCAACAAGACAATCTACACAAAGCACACAATGAGAGAGACACACAGACAGACAGGCAGACAGACAGACAGACAGACAGACAGACAGACAGGAGGACATTAATGAAGCTCAAAGACCAACCATGTCTTTAAAGTCTTTACACTGATGAAGGAAACGTTCTGAACACTGGATGCAAACATTGGAGGCTTCTCGGTTAACAAGGAGTGTGTGTGTGTGTGTGTGTGTGTGTGTGTGTGTGTGTGTGTGTGTGTGTGTGTGTTTGTGTGTTATAGTTGTCATAGTTGGCTGCAGTTACCTTGGAAACGTGCAGACTTGGACCAACTTCCTTCAGTTAATGAGCAGATGTCTGTGGAGTCTCTATGTCCATCACACTGAAGAAGACATTACAGCAGGACTGAAGGAGCTATTACATCTATTCTGATTACTGCAGCAAGGTCATCTTCACCTCATCTTCACCTCATCTTCCTCAACTCAGTTCAATCAAGTTTTCTAATTTGCTACATTTCAAGTTCGATTTGTTATAGAGAGAAAACAAAAGTCCTGAAAGACAAAGAGAAGACGATAAAGATCTGCTCACCTCTCTGTCTGTCTGTTCACCTGTCTGTCTGTCTGTCTGTCTGTCTGTCTGCTCACCTCTCTATCTAAGCTAAAGCCAGCTCTCTATCTAAGCTAGCTCTCTATCTAAGCTAAAGCTAGCTCTTTATCTAAGCTAAAGCCAGCTCTCTATCTAAGCTAAAGCTAGCTCTCTATCTAAGCTAGCTCTCGATCTAAGCTAAAGTCAGCTCTCTATCTAAACTAAAGCTAGCTCTCTATCTAAGCTAAAGCTAGCTCTCTATCTAAGCTAGCTCTCTATCTAAGCTAAAGCCAGCTCTCTATCTAAGCTATAGCTAGCTCTCTATCTAAGCTAAAGCCAGCTCTCTATCTAAGCTAAAGCTAGCTCTCTATCTAAGCTAAAGCCAGCTCTCTATCTAAGCTAAAGCTAGCTCTCTATCTAAGCTAAAGCCAGCTCTCTATCTAAGCTAACTCTCTATCTAAGCTAAAGCCAGCTCTCTATCTAAGCTATAGCTAGCTCTCTATCTAAGCTAAAGCCAGCTCTCTATCTAAGCTAAAGCTAGCTCTCTATCTAAGCTAAAGCCAGCTCTCTATCTAAGCTAAAGCTAGCTCTCTATCTAAGCTAAAGCCAGCTCTCTATCTAAGCTAAAGCCAGCTCTCTATCTAAGCTAACTCTCTATCTAAGCTAAAGCCAGCTCTCTATCTAAGCTATAGCTAGCTCTCTATCTAAGCTAAAGCCAGCTCTCTATCTAAGCTAAAGCTAGCTCTCTATCTAAGCTAAAGCTAGATCTCTGCACAAACCAGATGTACCTCCAGGAGATGTCAACATTACTCACACATAAAGTGCTTCCTGTAATACTACAGAGCCTTGTACAGTACTACAGAGTACTATGAAGTACTGCAGAGGATGTTATTCAAACATAAAGTTCTTCCTGTAATACTTGTCGTACTACAGAGCCTTGGACAGTTCTACAGTACTACAGAGCTGCACACTGCTGCAGTACCACTCCAGCGCTCTGTCTCGGTGGTGAAAACACGCCGTCTGTTTGGTCGTTACTTTTATTTCTGGTTTCCGCTGCTTTATGACCTGCTGTCTGTTGCTACGGAGACACCAAGTGTCTCTGTAACCACGGAAACAACAGGAGACAGCTGCAGATATAATCGCCTGAGATGAGTCCAACGTGCTGGAGTGAGATTCAGGTGGACCCAATGATCGTTATTAAGGTTCATTAACGACTCACCGATGGTGTGTGAGCATGAGGGAGTGACACAGGTGTGTGTGTGTGTGAGTGTGTGTGAGTGTGTGTGCGTGTGCATGTGCATGGTAAAGGTCAAAGGTCACACAGTCCACAAGTGGAAGAAGCAGATGGTTTAATAAGCTCACATTCATATTCACAACCAGCTGCTCTCTCTCTCTCTCTCACACACACACACACACACACACACACACACACACGGTCTCTTCAGTGTTTGCTCATAGACCTCAGGGAGCGGTTGCATTGCTGTGTTGCTGGATGGAGACCAAGCTGTGACATCACGTGAGAGACGGGACAGTGTCAGAGGACAGAGGACAGAGGACAGAAGCAAAGCTGCTGCACCTGAACTTCAAACGAGCTGGTTTACGCTTGACAGGACAGTTTTAAAGGTCTCAGATGAGCCTCAGGTCATGTGACTGCTCAGAGTTCTGACGTCCCACCTGAGCCACGCTCAAGCTACCTGAGCCACGCTAAAGCTACCTGAGCCATATTGAAGCTACCTGAGCCACATTGAAGCTACCTGAGCCACGTTGAAGCTACCTGAGCCACGCTCAAGCTACCTGAGCCACATTGAAGCTACCTGAGCCACGCTCAAGCTACCTGAGCCACGCTCAAGCTACCTGAGCCACGCTAAAGCTACCTGAGCCATATTGAAGCTACCTGAGCCACGTTGAAGCTACCTGAGCCACATTGAAGCTACCTGAGCCACGCTCAAGCTACCTGAGCCACGCTAAAGCTACCTGAGCCATATTGAAGCTACCTGAGCCACGTTGAAGCTACCTGAGCCACGCTGAAGCTACCTGAGCCACGCTCAAGCTACCTGAGACACGCTAAAGCTACCTGAGCCACATTGAAGCTACCTGAGCCACGTTGAAGCTACCTGAGCCACGTTGAAGCTACCTGAGCCACGCTGAAGCTACCTGAGCCATGCCTGATGATCCTGTCCACGTTAATCCAACTCTGCGCTCACTGTTTCATCTTCATGTACGACTGTCGGCAGAGAGTGAGCTGAGCGTTCGGCCATGTTTCAGTTCAGCCAGTGGGAGCGAGCGGCCGGAGCACCATGCGAGCGCCGAACGATCTGATGGACCACAAACGAATGAACGAACCTTCTTAACGAGCAGATTCCCCTGATTCAGCACGCTGAAAAAACTTCTCCGCCCATCCATAACGACTGCTGCTAACAATGCTAATGCTATGAACAGACCTACCGCTGTCTTTCCAGAGAGACAGACGTCCTCTGTCCTGCTGACTTATCCATCGTTCTTCTTCGTCTGGCACCTGGTTTGTTTCTGTTGGGTTTTAAAGGTTCAGTGGTTGAACTCCACATCCAGACTTCTTAAATAATCTGAAAAAAAGCGCTTTTATGACTTCAATGTCAGCGACGCAGCTGAGCGTCTGTTCGCTCTGAACTGATCTGAGGTCAGCTGTGGAGGCCACTGTGTCACAGATAGAGAGCTTTAAAGTCAGCTGGAGCTCGTGTGTTCATGTGAAGATAACGAGCCAAAAGCTTCAGCAAATGGAAACGAATCCCTCGAACCCAACGCTGTTGCCAAGAGACGCCGCTGCCAAAACTTAGTTCATTGGCTGGGCCGGACGGTGTTGCCCAGCAACCGCTGCTTAGCAAGCACTCTACAAGGAAACACTGACAAAAAGTTGGATGTCCCCCCCAACACACACACACACACACACACACACACACACACACACACACACACACACACACACACACAGCGTACTCACTCCTGACAGTGGCAGTCCTGGTGCAGTTGTAGAGGATGGCCAGCTCTCCGAACACTTTGCCTGGTCCCATCGTGCACAACTTCATCCCCTCTTTAGTCACCTCCACCTTCCCCTCTGGGTGAGAGACAGTCACACAGAGAGAGAGAGAGAGAGAGAGAGAGAGAGAGAGAGAGAGAGAGAGAGAGAGAGAGAGAGAGAGACAGAGAGAGAGAGAGAGAGGGAGAGAGAGAGAGAGAGAGAGAGAGAGGAGAGAGAGAGAGAGACAGAGAGAGAGAGGAGAGAGGGAGAGAGAGAGAGAGGAGAGAGAGAGAGAGACAGAGAGAGAGAGAGAAAGAGGAGAGAGGGAGAGAGAGAGAGAGAGAGGAGAGAGAGAGAGAGAGACAGAGAGAGAGAGGAGAGGGAGAGAGAGAGAGACAGAGAGAGAGAGAGGAGAGAGGGAGAGAGAGAGAGAGGAGAGAGAGAGAGAGAGACAGAGAGAGAGAGAGAAAGAGGAGAGAGGGAGAGAGAGAGAGAGAGGAGAGAGAGAGAGAGAGACAGAGAGAGAGAGAGGCTGTGAAGAAGGTTCCTGAACACACCGTGTTTTTATTTTCACATGAATCAAACTTCAGATCGTTTCTGTCTGATCATAAACTGCTGATTGATCTTGACTTTTTTTGATTTGCTGTTTTTCTTATTTGCTGTGTGCCTCATTCAAACAAACTTTATTATCACTGTCGACAGACACATTTAGCTGTGATGAAACACACTGACACACAGATCAGCCCCTTAAAGCTTGAAGTTTACAGGCTGCTTGTGCTGCTTCACCTCCTTTTATCCCAACGTCTGTGTGTGTGTGTAGAGGGAACTGAGGGGTGTTCACGTTACAGGTGGTCTGCTCTCATTGGTCAGTGACTCTGTTGAAAGCCGCTCACTGGTGTTGAATCTTCATTTCTACATGTAAAAACATCCTGATGCTTCTCGTGAACAGACTTTAGGACAGTTTACTGGTGAGTTTCTGTCTCTTAAACACGCTGTCAACATTTGAGAATGAGTGTCAGCAGGAAACAGGAAGTGAGCAGCGCTCTGAGGTCACCTGACTTCCTGCTGCCATTGGAGGGCGCTGTCATTCGTTTCCTGAAACGAACCAAACTCACAGCCTGGGAGCAGGATGGTGTTCAGGTGTGGAGCTCCTGCTGCACAGCTGTTCATCAGCGGCATCATTTGATTGGACGGCTGAGGCGTCAGACTGAAGCCGTTCGACGCGCTCTGACTTTTCCTGCTAATATTGATGAAGATCGATTCGTGCACACGTCAGGAAACTGCAAATGTCACAGTGATCAGAGCCAGAGCGGCAGTGACTCACACACAACAAACGCTTCACACACACACGACCGCGGGAAGTCTGCACGCTACCTGATGATGAACGCCATCTTTACCCGCAGCGTCCATCGTGTGTGTCCTCAAGGACAGACACTAACTGAACAACAGAGACGACCACAGAGGGTCTGTTTTCTGTGTGAAGCACCGGCTGTCCTCCTCTCCCTCCGTGTCATCAGCTGTGTGTTCAGCCACAGGTGATGGCAGGAAGTCAGCTCTCATTTTATTACATAAAAGCACACCTGGTCCACCTGATAGGACGACACACGTGAGCGCGAGCGCACAGAAACACGCTGAGTGGATTAAAGCAGAGCGCATTAGTAAACACTGAGAGACATCACAGGAAGACACAGGTCAAACACTTCACAGAGACGATGGACACACAGAGACGACAATTGACACAAGGAGACGATAGACACACAGAGACGGTGGACAGACAGAGACGATGGACACACAGAGACGACGATGGACACAAGGAGACGGTGGACAGACAGAGACGATGGACACACAGAGACGACGATTGACACAAGGAGATGATGGACACACAGAGACGGTGGACAGACAGAGACGATGGACACACAGAGACGACGATGGACACAAGGAGACGATGGACACACAGAGATGATGGACACACAGAGACGATGGACAGACAGAGATGGTGGACACACAGAGACGACGATGGACACAGAGACGATGGACAGACAGAGACGATGGACAGACAGAGATGGTGGACAGACAGAGACGATGGACACACAGAGACGACGATGGACACAAGAAGACGGAGAGTAGTGTGGGTGACCAACCAGCACAGACACCTCAGTGAAGTACTGCAGCAGTACTACAGTTTGTACTTCAAAGGCACTGCAGGATGGTATGAGTGGTACTGCGTGCTGGTTACTGTGGGGTCTGTCACAGGTGGACTCTGGCCTCTGATTGGCTGATGGCTGGTTGTTGTGTGGAGTCGATAATGATATCGAGCTCATGTTAAAATGATGCTTCTGTCTTTCAGAGGAGACGTTTCAGACACGAGCAAACGCTGACAGACGACCGGTGAGCACATATCTGTTTGTCTAACTGACACGTGGCGATAAAAAGGATCAGCAGCAGATCACAGAGCGTCACGGCTGACCTGGGATCAGTTTGTGCTTCAGTCTGGACCAGTTCAACCAGCATGAAGCCTGTCAGAAAGACAGACACATGAACTAAACGTCAGAGGGACAGACGCTTCTCACGAAACCACACGACGAAAACAAAGACACAAAGACTGAACAACTCCCTGCAGGAGAGCTAAGCGTCTGAACTGGGAGCACTGGGTTAACTGGAATGGAACAGCAACACACAGACGCCCTCCAGCTGCACTCAGCTCTAAACTGACGCACTCAAAACAATGAATTTACATCCACTTCATGTTTGAGTTCTGCTCCTCTGAACTCATTAAAGAGCTGAAGAGCTGTCTGTGACTCTGACAGACAGGCAGACAGGCAGGACAGACAGACAGGCAGACAGGCAGGACAGACAGACAGGCAGACAGGCAGGACAGACAGGCAGACAGGCAGGACAGACAGACAGGCAGACAGGCAGGACAGACAGACAGGCAGACAGACAGGCAGGACAGACAGGCAGACAGGCAGGCAGACAGACAGGCAGACAGGCAGGACAGACAGACAGGCAGGCAGGACAGACAGGCAGACAGGCAGGCAGGACAGACAGGCAGACAGGCAGGCAGACAGACAGGCAGGACAGACAGGCAGACAGGCAGGCAGGACAGACAGACAGGCAGGCAGACAGACAGACATGTTTCTACAGGAGCCCAGAGTGGACAAACCAAGCACAGAGTCTCAGAGACTTTTGTGTTTTTATGTTGAAGTGAAAAGGGACGGTGAGCTGAGGGACCACTAGATGGCACTAAGTCCTCCACTCTGTCCTTCAGAGGACATGTCTCAGTCTGAAGTCTGTCAAATCGCTCAAAGTCAAAGTGTGTTTCCAGGTGTGCTCGAGGTCCACTGCTTTGTTTTAAAGAGCCTCTTAAAGACTTTGTGTCCCACAGGCACCGTGACGATGACGACGATGATGACGATGACGACGATGACGACCACAACGGTGACAACGACGATGACGATGACGACAATGATGATTACGATGACGATGATGATGATGACGATGACAATGATGATGACAAAATCACTACCCATCATGCAATGCGTTCAGCAAGAAGGCGACAGTAACTGTGCAGGTCTGTGTCAGTCTGCTGCTTCTCAAACAATCCTACGACTCAAGTGACATCACTGAAACGATCTGCTGGTGTGGCGTCAGGAAGAAGTGGGCTGACCGACACACAACACTCTCTGAACAAACACTCTGAGGAAGAGGTGCACTGTGGGTAATGTAGGCCCAAAATTTTTGAAGAATTTGTAGAATAAAAAGGAGAAAATCTGGTTCTGCTGCGTCCTGAGTCAACAACAAGACAAACTTTATTTGACTCTAGACCAGGTTCTGTCTCTGGACCTGAACCCGACCAAAAAAGAACCACAGAACACCTTGAAAGACTGAGCCGGTGTCTTCATGTCCATCACTTCCTGAAGACAGAAAGCATTTCCATAAAGGTCGTACAAGAGCGCAGAAACACCAGCAGATGCATGAAGTGTGAAACGTGTGAACGTTTAATATTTTCAACATATTGTTCAGTCGACTGAAGCTGCAGCTGAACAGGAGAGAGTCAGTGCTGTGCATAATGTATGAATGTGGGCGGACACACACACACACACACGCACGCACACACACGCGCGCGCACGCGCACGCACACATACACACACACACACACTACTCATATACACACACACACGCACACGCACACACGCACGCGCAGACACACACACACACACGCACACCGCACACTACTCATATACACACATACACACACACACGCACACGCACGCACACGCACGCACACACACCGCACACTACTCATACACACACACACACACACACACACACACACACACACACACACACGCCTCCCTGCACCAGACTCCATTCAAAAACTAGTCATTTTAACATTGATTAGTTTATCTTAAATCACTTGTGTGTAAAATCATTCAAAACATATTTTTCAGACCTTCCTTCCCTCCTTCCCTCCGTCATTCTCTCCTTCCTTCTCTCTGTACTCCTTCCTTCCTTTCATCCACAGATTTATAAACCAAATCCAAACTTCCAAACTGTGAACACGTTTCAAATGCCAAATATGGCCAACAGGTTGCCATGCCAACCGCATCCACAAGAGAGCTGAGTGTGTGTGTGTGTGTGTGTGTGTGTCTGTCTTTTACATAATGACACAAAACTGCTGCATCTGTTTCTTCCTCCAAACATAGAATTAGTGAGATTCATAACACACACACGTGCACACACATGCACACGCACGCACACACGCACGCACGCACACACGCACATGCACACGCACACAATCTACCAATCTTGTGGTCTGTTTTTGGGGATCACTTCCTCTTCCTGTGACAGAAGTCATTATATTTAGCTGCCATCTGCCCCCCCCAAATACACACACACACGCACGCACGCACGCACACACACACACACACACACACACACACACACACACACACACACACAGAGGCTGGATGCTGATCGAATCATGAGGACATGAATCAGCTTTGTTCTCTTCTTCCTCTTCTTCTTCTCTTGTTTCCTCTCCGTTCATCTCTTCATCTGTTTTATTTCTCTCTCAAGTCCCAAAACAGACTTTTTATTTCTCTGATTCAAACGTTTTAAACGTCCGCAGATTAATTTTAATCCTTGCTGTCGTCACTGCCGGCTGGTGGATGAGGAGAAACCCTCTGGTTCACAGCCTCAGTGCAGCGTTTGAGCATTTATGGGATGCTAACATGTGTTAGCACCTCATCACGGAGGTGCTTGACCAGCAGCTGGAGGCCAGATGTGACGCTCTCTGTGATTGGCTGCCTGCATGTGGCTGTTCAGCTCACGCTGATCTTTAAAAACCAGTGGGGTAAAATTTCACAATGCAGTAACATAAAACACGATTCTGCATCATGAGTATTTTTATTTTGGTGCTTTAAGTACATTTTGATGCTCATACTTTTGTACTTTAATTAACATTTTGAATGGAGGACTTTTCCTTTTATGAGAGTATTTCCACACTGTGGTATCAGTACTTCCACTGAAGTAAATACTCAGTATGTGAGTACTTCTTCCACACTGAGGTCGGTGCTGTTATGAGACACAGAAAGGTGGGAACTGAACAGCAGAGGTGGAGATGTCCTGCCACATGCACGCACTCACTCACTCACTCACTCACGCACTCACTCACGCACTCACTCACTCACTCACTCACTCACTCACTCTCTCTCTCAGCAGGTCTGTAGCTCACCCACCCACTGCAGAGACAGACTCATTTAGTCTGACCAGGACGGACGGACGGACGGACGGACGGACACACACACGCACACACACGCGCGCGCACACACACACACGGGCACACGCACGCACACACACACACACACACACACACACACACACACATTATTATCAGTTGTCTGAGCCATCTGTGTGAACCTTCCCTGCCCACACCAGACTTACAAGCCATTTTAACATAAACCTGCTAATTATTTTAAATCCTTTTTTAGAAATCTGACAGAAAGATATTGTTTCAATTCAGCGTGTAGTGTATCTGCCCAGCAGCTTTAACTTAGATATAAATGTCATCAGTTGGTTCACACCACTCGCTTCCACCCACCGGCACGGAGGACTGGCCATCTGGAGGATTGTTTTCGAGCTGCTGTGAGTCCAGAAACACTGAGACAAAAAGACTAGAAACTGTCCTGAACACATGACAGTCTGTGGACAGGTTTGACGGTCCTTTCTGAAAGGCCACGCTGACCCCTGATGACTGAAACACTCCCCTGTCCAGGAGCCTCCATTAATCCATAAAGCAGGCGTTTATGTCCAGTCTGAACCTGAACAAAACTATACTGACAAACATCAACCTCCAAGGCTGGTTCCAGAAGCGCATCAGTCCCCATAGACCCCCATATCACAATGTCCAGTTCTAGAGCAGAAATAAACATGTTTACAGCCTGGAACCAAAAACACTTTGGCTTTCTAAAGCTAGTTTCCTCCCTCATGACAACTGCATAACCTCTGGGTGACATCACGGAGACTCGGCCGTGTTTTACAGTCTATGGAAGTAATATAACGTAAAGCAAAAGCTGAATGAAAAATGAGTTGATTTCACAGCTCAGCTGTTGGTAAAAACACACTCAAGTGAAACTGTGACTACATGTTCAGTCCAAACACGCCAACATCAGCCTGTGCTTCCAGTGGGAGGACCATGTTACTGAGCAGGCTCGTTACGAAACACACTGACCTCAAATACCAGCAGTGCAAGAAACCAGCTCAGAGTGAACACGGGACATCAAAGTGCTGCCAGCGCGCCAGTGGACAACGTCTCTAAACGTACGTCCTGTCAAATGAAGGTGACGATAGGATGAAGATTTATTTCCCAATAAAGGTGCACAGTGACACGATGCCACCTGAGCGAGTACCATCAGGACTTCAGGGATGTCATTAAGAAATGCTGCGTCTGCAGGTGCACGTGTTGTGACGTAGGATAACAGCTTATTTCAACTGTCATCTGTTTTCTCAGACGGAATCAGAGACATCGTGTTGAGCAGCGATGAGGAGAACATGAGCTCAGACTGACTGAATGAAGCTGCAGACTGATTGTGCTCACCTGTGTTCACCTGTGCTCACCTGTGTTCAACATCATGAGCTGAAATCAAGCAGCACAGCAGTGAGTCTCTCTGTTTGTGACACTTATTTACCTCCATCAGCTGACGGAAACGCAGCTGATTCTCAGCTAAAACACTGGATTCTGCTGATGATGGCGATCAGGTGATCAGGTGATCGTGTCGTGATCAATCTGTGTCTGTAGAACCTGAATGCGAAGAACTTAAGGTGAGGTGCAGCTGTGTTTGAGAGGAGCTGAGCGTTCAGCAGCCTTCGGGCGTTCTGACACGTTACACAACGCTCTGGAAGAAGACCAGCGGCCGAGAGAACTGCGTCCTAAAGGTCGAACTGAGCTGCAGGAAACTTCTGCAGCGACGTTTCTCTGGTCGAGCTGCAAAGGTCACAAAGCTCAGAGCCTCTGAAGAACTTCAGGCAGCTTCTCAGTACAAAGAACAGGCTGCGTTTCAGGTCACTCGCCTCCTAATCTGATCTCAACAAGCATAACATCAGCTGCTAACTGGAGAAAATTGAGAAAAAGAGTTAAAAAATGGGTCCTTGTCTCTAAAATAATTCACTTCTTCAGAATAAACCTCCTGAGAAGTCATGAGGAAGATCTTAACTTCAGGGAAACTGGAAAATGACCCAGAAATCAAAGTGGAACCACAGAAAGAAAAAGTGAAAGTGTGTGTGTGCAATCTGAAAGCAGCACTTCTACACAAAGACCTG
This sequence comes from Chaetodon auriga, assembly GCF_051107435.1. Lineage (NCBI taxonomy): Eukaryota > Metazoa > Chordata > Actinopteri > Chaetodontiformes > Chaetodontidae > Chaetodon > Chaetodon auriga. Next base: position 611,989 of record NC_135093.1, read on the forward strand.
CTTTCAAGGTCCTGATTCAGAACTCACGGAGTCTCATCTCGAAGACAAATCAAAGCCTCAAGATCAAGACTGGAGTCTGAGAGGACAAAAACTGTAAACACAGAGACAAGAAGCACCAGGACGGACACAGAAGCTGCCTTTGTCTCAGGCCAAAACCTTAAAGGCTGGTTCAAGTCCTCAGACCGCCTGAAGACCAAGACAAGACTTTGACAGGTCCAAGTCAACCAAGTTAGCCCAGTTTCCCCTCAGGGATCAAAAAAGTATTCTGAAGTCAAAAACCTGTTAAAAACCCTCACAAGACGAGTCCAGGACAGAAACTCCTCGAGACACAAACTCCTCGAGACACAAAGGAGACAGAAACTCCTTGAGACGGATCAGCACCAGAAACCCGACAGCTGAGACATGTCCAGGTCAAAAACCTTCAAGGCCAGTACAAGTGGTCATTTCAGGGCCCTTGAGAAACGTCTCGGTCTCTGCGGACCGAGACAAGCCTGCCGCCAAAGACCCTCCAAACTCTGCAGAAACCGTGTGAAAGACAACCCTCCAGACCTGAGACAAGTTCTTCAACCAAATCTGAACTGAGTCCAGACCAGAGAAGAATACCACTCGCATCTACAGGTCATGTGACAGGTCATGTGACGAGCGCGTCCTCACCTTCCATCACATAGACCAGAGAGCCCACGTCGCCCTCCTCGATGATGCAGGCGTCTCTCCCATAATCCACCGGGTACATGCAGTCCACGATCTCCTGGATCTGAGACAGCTCCAGGTTCTTCATGAAGTCATTATCCAAGATGGCCTCCTTTATCATCTCCTTGGACCTGAGGGGAGGACAAAGACACGTCACCTGACCGGCTCTGCAGGACGGACACTGAGGACGTCAAACAGGAAACAACAGGAAAAAGCAGATTAAAGGAAAGAAGAAGAGTTCAGAAGGAGAATATTCCTCTGAATATTCCTCTGAATATTCCTCTGAATATTTCTGTGAATATTTCTGTGAATGCTTGAAACATCTGGCTGTGAGAGGATGAACATCACAACGACATGAAATGATGGAAGGACAACTCAGAAGAACGACTCGGCATCATCATGGACGCAGTAAAGTCATGTAAACACACACACACACACACACACACACACAGAGTCATTTCATGGTTCACCTGAGGGATGAAACACTGAGTCTGTGTGTGTGTGTGTGTGTGTGTGTGTGTGTGTGTGTGTGTGTGTGTGGTTTATTAATGTCTGATCTCTCCTGAATGAGCACTAAACAAACGCCACCTGCTCTCAGTCCAGATCTGCAGCAGGAAACATCCTGTGAAGCTGAGTCTCTGAAGATGCTGCTGATGCTGAGGAAGGAGGAGGAGGAGGAGTTTGTTCCTCATCATCAATAACAGTCTGATCAATAAGTGTAACATTTACTGAGGTTTGTCTCTGCAGGCGTCATCGGCCGTCTTCATTTCTCCATTAATGTGAGTTTGACCAACAGCAGCAAAACTGCAGTTTAACACTCCTGATTACAGACAGTGAACTCACCACAGACGGTGAACTCACCACAGACAGTGAACTAACCACAGACAGTGAACTCACCACAGACAGTGAACTAACCACAGACAGTGAACTAACCACAGTGAACTAACCACAGACAGTGAACTAACCACAGTGAACTAACCACAGACGGTGAACTCACCACAGACGGTGAACTCACCACAGACAGTGAACTAACCACAGACAGTGAACTAACCACAGACAGTGAACTAACCACAGTGAACTAACCACAGACAGTGAACTAACCACAGTGAACTAACCACAGACAGTGAACTCACCACAGACGGTGAACTCACCACAGACAGTGAACTCACCACAGACGGTGAACTCACCACAGACAGTGAACTAACCACAGACAGTGAACTCACCACAGACAGTGAACTAACCACAGACAGTGAACTAACCACAGTGAACTAACCACAGACAGTGAACTAACCACAGTGAACTAACCACAGACAGTGAACTAACCACAGTGAACTAACCACAGACAGTGAACTCACCACAGACAGTGAACTAACCACAGTGAACTAACCACAGACAGTGAACTAACCACAGACAGTGAACTCACCACAGACAGTGAACTAACCACAGACAGTGAACTCACCACAGACAGTGAACTCACCACAGACGGTGAACTCACCACAGACAGTGAACTGACCACAGACAGTGAACTCACCACAGACGGTGAACTCACCACAGACAGTGAACTAACCACAGACAGTGAACTCACCACAGACGGTGAACTCACCACAGACAGTGAACTAACCACAGACAGTGAACTCACCACAGACAGTGAACTCACCACAGACGGTGAACTCACCACAGACAGTGAACTAACCACAGTGAACTAACCACAGACAGTGAACTAACCACAGTGAACTAATCACAGACAGTGAACTAACCACAGTGAACTAACCACAGTGAACTAACCACAGACAGTGAACTCACCACAGACAGTGAACTAACCACAGACAGTGAACTGATCACAGACAGTGAACTGACCACAGACGGTGAACTCACCACAGACAGTGAACTAACCACAGTGAACTAACCACAGACAGTGAACTAACCACAGTGAACTAACCACAGACAGTGAACTAACCACAGTGAACTAACCACAGACAGTGAACTCACCACAGACGGTGAACTCACCACAGACGGTGAACTCACCACAGACAGTGAACTAACCACAGACAGTGAACTAACCACAGTGAACTAACCACAGACAGTGAACTCACCACAGACGGTGAACTCACCACAGACAGTGAACTAACCACAGACAGTGAACTAACCACAGACAGTGAACTCACCACAGACAGTGAACTCACCACAGACAGTGAACTCACCACAGACGGTGAACTCACCACAGACAGTGAACTAACCACCGACAGTGAACTAACCACAGACAGTGAACTAACCACAGTGAACTAACCACAGACAGTGAACTAACCACAGTGAACTAACCACAGACAGTGAACTCACCACAGACAGTGAACTAACCACAGTGAACTAACCACAGACGCTCCACTGTCCTGCGGTGACTACAGACAGTGAACTAACCACAGAAGTTTCATTAGATCTCAGCTGATCTTCGTCCACATGGACATAAATTGGACACATGTCCTCATCAGCTGCTCTCACATATGAACTTTTCTATTTTCCATCAGAGCTGAGGAGAGAGGAGGAGCAGCTTCTTCCTCCTTCAAACATGGACAAATGAAAAGCAGTCAGACATGGTCGAGTCCCGGAGACTCTGCAGACAGACAGAGACAGAGGACATCACAGCAGAGCCATTGTTTTCCTTCCTGTCAACCCAAAGAAAACACATTTTAATTGAAAAGGACTGAAACGGGACAAATAGAGGAAGAAAAGACGAAGAGACAAAAACAAACAGTGGCAGCTGTCGACCGGATCGCTTTTAGTTTCAGGAGCTCAGAGACAAACTTCTCCTGAGGAGCCTCAGAGGGTTCAGCAGATCTGGAAACAGTTTCAGTTCAGGCCGTCCAAATCCTACAAACGCCTGTTTCACCTGATTGTTAAAGATCCAATCAGGACCAAAATGCAGAAACCAGCAGACCAAACAGGACGTTTCTATCCCTGAAGGTTGGAGCTCCACGGGTGGGTGTTCGCTCCATCACACAGTCCACACCCAAACATCTCAACAGCTGCTAGGTGGATCACATTTACCTCCCCAGATCAGCAGATCCTGGATCAGTAGATCCGAATCTGTGCACCTGATCATGTCTTCTGCTGCACCGCAGGACGTCCTCAGTGAAAGAGCTCTTTTGGTTTCTGTGCCGTAGAGGATAAAATGACCAGCAGAGGACAGCTGAGTCTTCATCACCGCACGGCTCGTGGTCACTGCTGATTGGCAGAAACAGCCTCTCTGCAGCTTCACCTCAGGTGACTCTTTCCTCTCTAAGACTTTAAAACTCAGGTGAGTTTGGCCCAAATGAAACTCACAGTTGAAATATTAGTTTAGCAGGAAGTTTTCTGAGTGACATGGCTGACATGTCCCTCAGAGGACGTAAAGTGATCTGAGACATGCTGGCTTATAAGAGATAACTCTGGAGTAAAGAGGGACAAGAGACACCTGAAGGTGTCTCTGAGAACAGACACAGCTGTAGTTGATCCAGTGGATGAGACGAAGGCCCAGTGGATCCATGAAGACATACTTCAGCCCGGCTTCAATACCTGCACGCAGACTGAGGACTGAGGAGGACGCATCTGCACTGAAGACATAATGTGACCAGATGACAGGGGCTGACGACGTGAGCGGAAATACTCTCAGTACAGGTAGAAATACTCTCAGTACAGGTAGAAATACTCCCAGTACAGGCAGAAATACTCTCAGTACAGGTAGAAATACTCTCAGTACAGGCAGAAATACTCTCAGTACAGATAGAAATACTCTCAGTAGAGGTAGAAATACTCTCAGTACAGACAGAAATACTCTCAGTACAGACAGAAATACTCTCAGTACAGGCAGAAATACTCTCAGTACAGACAGAAATACTCTCAGTACAGATAGAAATACTCTCAGTAGAGGTAGAAATACTCTCAGTAGAGGTAGAAATACTCTCAGTACAGACAGAAATACTCTCAGTACAGATAGAAACAGCAATGTTTGCAATGGACCCGTCGCCGCCTCACTACAGGCAAACGTGTTCATGACAGTCAAACCACAACAAGCAGAAAATATGATTCTGAATTTATGTTTATTATTCCTCCAGTCTGTGGACCCAAACGCTGCGTTCCCGTTTCTGCTCGTATCAAACAGCATCAGAAAGCTCAGATCGACGTGAATCGATCGATTGAAACCACGTGAAGGTCCAATCAGAGCAGGAGGCTCAACGAACAGCAGCAGCAGACAAACAGCGGCTTTAAAACAGACTCACCGCTGACGTCTCTCAGCGATCCGCAGACGAAAACACTCGGACAAAAACGGTGTGAAACGTCCACAAAGGTCCAGAAGATCCGCTGCAGTGAAAAGATTTAGTCCAGAACATGAACAGAATCCACAGAAACATGTTTTCTCCTTCACATCAGCAGGAGACGAGCTCGTCTTCAGCTCCTCTTCTCTGCTTTCCACCATTACAGCTTCCACAAGCTAACAGGCGGCCATCTTGTCTCCAGTTCCTCTTCCCGTCTCAGGGTTCAAATGAAACTTCTCTGACCAATCATGAGCTGCCATCCGAAGCCTAGCAACCAGAGCGGCCAATGACAGGCTGAGTGGAACAGAAGGTCCTCCTTCTCTTCTTTTTGAACAGTTGATTGACACTTTAAATAGCCAATGAGATTTTTTTTTTTGTTTTTTTTTACCGCTCTGACTCCTCAAAGCGTTCAGTGCTAACACACAAAGTCTGGAGCACCATTTTACCTTGAAAAGACGTTTTAGGCTATTTTTTACTGGACAGCTAAAGGACTAAAATTCTTACTGTAGCTTCTAAAGTCCTAAGCAGCCACCACGGGGGGGGGGGGCACCAACCCCCCTCCTGCACTCACGGTGCTGCAGATATCATGATGGAAGTTTGTGGATGGAAACCATCTCAGCCTGACAGACAGGACCTCTTCACTTTCAAAATAAGAGTCTTCTCTCAGCAGCAGATCTGTGACAGCTGAGTCTCAGCTGATCATTAACTCGTCTGCAGCGATGAGCTGAAAACGCTTATGAAGCCGAGCTGCAGACAACAGGAGAGCCGGTGGGCGTTCACAGCCTACACACACTTTACTGTAATACTTTTATGTTTTAAAATAACACACACACATGCACACACACACACACACACTCACACACTCACACACGCACACACACACACACACACACACACACACACTGACAAGCTGCAGGATGCTGACAGTCAGAAGCGGTGGGATGGTAAATGAAACCCTGTCAGCTGCTGTGTGTGTGTGTGTGTGTGTGTGTGTGTGTGTGTGTGTGTGGGCGGCCACATGGATTAAAAACCAACACAGTGGCTGTTATTGCTGGCATGGACAGACAGAAAACACATCATATTACAGTGAGCTGTGGGAAACGGATGCTGGCAGAGGGCGAGTTCGTGTCAGGCGGCGTTCACTTCTTCACCTCCATGAAATTCAGGGACGTGAGACTGACTGGAGGGAGACATATACGGAGACATAATGAAGTCCAGCTGTATCAACTACTGGAAGACATATCATCACTATGGACAAAATGAAAAGAGGCATCACTGCTGCAAATGACTAGAAAAGAACAATAAACATAGAAACCTCATGTCTTCTCGTACAAATATCATGACACCGTTCAGTGAAAAACTACAGAAACAGCGGTTTTAGCTGTCCTCTGTTAGCATCTGCTAGCACCACCGGACTCCAAATGTGGACTTTAAACCTGAGGAGCACTCTGATGATCTGATGGAGCTGCAGGACGGAGCTGCATTACACCTGCTCCTCCAAAAGAGGACCATGTTCTCGTCAGACCGTCCGGCTCCACTGAGGCCAGAATAAAGTGAAGCAGAGCTCGGGAGGTTTAGGACCTGCTGTTCAGAGCCGCTGAAGGCTGCAGCCTCCTGCTGTCTGCTTAATGAGAAAACCCTGCTGCACAGGTACACACTGAACAGGTCCATCGCAGGTCATCTGTCTCAGTCAGTCACTGTGTGGAGTCACAGAGGTCCAGCACACGTCTACCTACCTGGTTTTCACCGGATACCAAATGACTCACCTGTAAAAAAATATCACCTTTCACCTGTGTGTGTGTGTGTGCTTCTGTGTGTGTGTAGTTCTGTGTGTGTGCTTCTGTGTGTGTGTGCTTCTGTGTGTGTGGTTCTGTGTGTGTGGTTCTGTGTGTGTGTGCTTCTGTGTGTGTGTAGTTCTGTGTGTGTGGTTCTGTGTGTGTGGTTCTGTGTGTGTGCTTCTGTGTGTGTGCTTCTGTGTGTGTGTGCTTCTGTGTGTGTGTAGTTCTGTGTGTGTGCTTCTGTGTGTGTGTGCTTCTGTGTGTGTGGTTCTGTGTTTGTGGTTCCGTGTGTGCTTCTGTGTGTGTGCTTCTGTGTGTGTGCTTCTGTGTGTGTGTGCTTCTGTGTGTGTGCTTCTGTGTGTGTGCTTCTGTGTGTGCTTCTGTGTGTGTGCTTCTGTGTGTGTGTAGTTCTGTGTGTGTGCTTCTGTGTGTGTGTGCTTCTGTGTGTGTGCTTCTGTGTGTGTGCTTCTGTGTGTGTGTGCTTCTGTGTGTGTGCAGTTCTGTGTGTGCGGTTCTGTGTGTGTGGTTCTGTGTCTGTAGTTCTGTGTGTGGTTCTGTGTGTGTGTAGTTCTGTGTGTGTGGTTCTGTGTGTGTGTGGTTCTGTGTGTGCAGTTGTGTGTGCGGTTCTGTGTGTGGTTCTGTGTGTGCAGTTGTGTGTGTAGTTGTGTGTGTAGTTGTGTGTGTGTAGTTGTGTGTGTATAGTTCTGTGTGTACTTGTGTGTACTTGTGTGTGTATAGTTCTGTGTGTACTTGTGTGTACTTGTGTGTGTGTAGTTCTGTGTGTACTTGTGTGTGTGGTTCTGTGTGTGGTTCTGTGTGTGCAGTTGTGTGTGTAGTTGTGTGTGTAGTTGTGTGTGTGTGTAGTTGTGTGTGTGTAGTTGTGTGTGTATAGTTCTGTGTGTACTTGTGTGTACTTGTGTGTGTGTAGTTGTGTGTGTACTTGTGTGTGTGTAGTTGTGTGTGTACTTGTGTGTGTGTACTTGTGTGTGTACTTGTGTGTGTAGTTGTGTGTGTGTAGTTGTGTGTGTACTTGTGTGTGTGTAGTTCTGTGTGTACTTGTGTGTACTTGTGTGTGTGGTTCTGTGTGTGGTTCTGTGTGTGTAGTTGTGTGTGTAGTTGTGTGTGTGTAGTTGTGTGTGTATAGTTCTGTGTGTACTTGTGTGTACTTGTGTGTATGTAGTTGTGTGTGTACTTGTGTGTGTGTAGTTGTGTGTGTACTTGTGTGTGTGTAGTTGTGTGTGTACTTGTGTGTACTTGTGTGTGTGTAGTTGTGTGTGTACTTGTGTGTACTTGTGTGTGTGTAGTTGTGTGTGTAGTTGTGTGTGTGTACTTGTGTGTGTGTACTTGTGTGTGTACTTGTGTGTGTGTAGTTGTGTGTGTGTAGTTGTGTGTGTACTTGTGTGTACTTGTGTGTGTGCAGTGGAGCACCTTTAAACTGATGACTGGACTTGTACTACAGCAGTCGTCCGTCCCTGCTTGTCTGCGCTGTCACACACACATTTTCACATTCACGTGTGTGGAAATAAAGATCTGTGACATCAGCAGCTGTCGGCCATTTTTCCTTCCGCTTCCTCTTCAGCAGAGACGACCTGCAGCTGCTGATCACATCAGGAAACTGAAGTCCAAAACCTGGACTCTGCATCACTGAGACACGTCTGCATGTCTGCGCTGATATTACAGATCAGACATGAACACAGAGGACCGTGTCCAACAACAAGAACACTAAAGACAACTTCTGGAGAAGGACCATGTCTCCAGCTGCGATTAAATTGCAAGTAAAGATCAACACTCTGATTTGATTTGATTAGAAACGCGTCGTATAAAAAGGTGACATCTTCCACTTAGTTCACCGGTTAAAACAGGAGCTGAACTGAAAGCTCAGATATCAAAGTCTCCAGAGTGTCCTGTGGATTATCCAGAGAAACGAGGATTATGTTTCTGAAATAAATAAAAAGTGCGCTTGTCTTTTTAATGTCATTCTTCAAAGCAGTGAGATCTGATCTCCATTCAGCTCGACTGTGGAGGCACAAATCTGAAAACTTGGACAAATTAAAAGAATCTGACTGGAGAGACTAAATATTCACTGTTGGGGTACGAGTGGGTTCCTTCTGCCCCACCGGTGCAGTGTGGACTGATGGGAGCATTTTGTTGAGCAGGGAAACATTAAGGTGTCAAAGCCTGAATCTACCTGGAGGCCTGCAGGAGTTCTGCTGGCAGCTTCCACTCACCTGCCGGCTCCTCATCAGCAGACTGCAGAGTTCAAACGTCTCCGCGAGAACAGACGGTTTCCTGAGCAGAGCCTGGTGGGCATCCACAGGCAGCTCACTTTAACGGTCTGCTGCTTCTCGAAACACGGCAGAGTTTAACCAGCAACCACAGAAGAAGAACGACACCAACGGATCCTTCATTTAAAGACATGAATGACATTGTGTTCTTCATCCTGTCTCCTACCAACAGGACAGACATCGATGCTGCAGGCAGCGCTGTTCTATGACCAAGTGTTCGACAAACATACACACATTTTTTAAATATTTTGTTCTTTACTGATGTAAGTTTGTTTAACTCTGATCAAGACAGCCACGTCACTTTCTGCTAGTCGAACAGAAGGATTACTGATGGTGATATGTCGATCATGTCACGTCATGTTTGTCGCAGTAAAATACTGTGAAACAGCTTCTGTGAAACGTTCTTAGAATGGTTTATACTTTACAAACAGGCCAGCAGTGATGTTGGCTGGTCAGCCTCTGGCAACGAGTCAGAAAGTCCTGAATTCATAGTTCACCTGTTGTGCAGAATCAGGTTGTTCTCCAGCTCCATCCTCTCTACCCGCGGACCCTCACCAAACCTCTCAGCTCAGGCTGGCTCTTCCCTGAAGCCGCCAGCAGCTCACTGGCCAGACTACAGGAGGAAACTCCAGAGAATCCCCGAGCTCATCTATCAGACACAAGATCGTTGACCGACTGTTGTATTGAGTCTCAAACTGAGTATTTCTGGCCTTGAGGACCTCTGTATGTATCTGCTGGCCTTATTTCTAAGGTTGTCAGTGCCCACTGATGAGCTGATGTGTTATCCTAAATATCTCTGCCACTGCAGTATTGCTGTCTAAGTGTTAACTAAATGTTAGCATTGTAACATGCTAACATTTAGCCTGACAGAGAAGGACCTGATAAATCTCCATAGTTTGATACGAACGTCTCGGACTTGCACTGACACAAAATGAGAAATCATCACATCCACTGACTCCTTGTGGTGGAGACAGATATGATCTCAGAACCTGGACAGATAAAACCAGAACAATGTGAGTGGACAGACAGCACGGGAGGACAGTTGAACTGACCCCTGACGTTCGACAGCACACACACGGAGAGGACTTACTGTGGGCTCTTGGGGTAGAAGGGCAGGGTGACGTGGCTGAGGTCAGTGATGTTGCAGGCGGTGGGCTCGGCCGAGATGGCCTGCCGTTTGCTGCGGTGCTGGTCTGGCTGCAGGACGAGGCTCTGCTGCTGGGCCTGGACCTGCTGGGCGGTGGCGGGGCGGAGCACAGACCGGTACTTGTCCAGCTCATTCTGCAGCCGCTGGATCAGCTCATCCTTCTGATCCAGCTCCAACTCCAGCTCGTCGATCAGGGTGTCGCGCTGCCGTAGCTCCTCAATCTTCTCCTGCAGGGCATACTGCAGGTCCCGTAGGGTGCCCATTGGTTCTCTGAGGGGGGGTCCCAAGGAGTTCTCAGGGTTCCTCTAGAGTGTTCTGAGTTCTCTGTGGTCCCCAGATTTCCTCTGAATTTTGATGGTCTGTCCACAGATTTTCTTAGGGTCCGGGTTCCTCAGGACTCCCTCAGATTTGTATGTGGCACCTTGATTTCTTCAGAGTCTTGGTGATTTCTGACACGTGCAAAGATATACCCTTTTCTCAGGGTCCTCTAGGTATCTCCAGAGCAATCCTCAGAGAATCCTAAAGAGTCATAATGTACCTTTGAGCGATGGTTCCTCAGGGCACTTAAGAATTTTCTCCCGATTTCCTCCTAATTGTCCACAGGATGTCCTTGGGGTCTGAAGGGTGCATCTTGATTTCTCAGAGTGATTCTTCAGGGTTCCTCCAGGATCTGTAGCATCCCCAGAGTTTCCCCAAAAGTCTCACCTTCCTTCAGGTAACTTAGAGTGTCCTCCTGGCTGTCTCCAGGATCTGTTGGATGTATAAAAATCCTCAGAGCTTCTCCAAGAGTATTTAAAGTCTTCAGAGTGTTTATGGTGTTATTTGGGGTACTGCAGTTTCTCTGGGTTCTCAGCAGTCCTCTACATTTTCTCTGGGTCTTGAAAGCTCCCCTAGAGTTTCTCCAAGGGTTCTTCTTCCTCTAGACTTAAAGCATTCTTCAGCACTTCTAAAATAGTTTTTAGGGGCTTTGGGGTCTTCTGGGTCTCGTTTATGACATGATGTACAGCATTTCTCATCGCTTTGAGGTTTCATTGGGCTGTTCAGAATTCTAGTGTTCACAGGATTTTTAATGGTTTTCAAGGCCCACCAAGGTGTCTCCTCCTGTCGTCCTCAGGGTCCCTCTAAGGCCTTCTTTAGAATAAGCATAGTTATCTGTTCCATCTGCCAGGAAGTAAATGTGATTTTAGATGATAAAGAAAATAACTCAGACTGGAAAACAAGAGGAAACACCTGCTGCTCAGGAAGGATCCTTCTTTTAAATGAAATTATGATTTGGGAAAAAGGTGAGTGATGAAGTGGAAAGCTCCAGGAATCATGATGTTGAAGAACAACAAATTACAAGAAGCAAAGTGAGTAGAACAAAGTTGAAAGTGAGTCCTGATGGATCAAATTTAGATCCACGGGACAATAAAACAAGACTGTAAACTAAAAGAAAATATTCCAGGTTTAAACTCCTCAAAACGCTTCCGGCAAGAAGAGAAACATCAGTTTTCTGTGGGATGAATTTATTAATCAGGAGGATTTAAGTCCAGTAAAGACCTGCAGGAGGATCCAGGTGAGAGATCATCAGAAGCTGAAGAGCATCCTCTGGTCTGAAGCTCTCAGCGAGGTGGAGGTGAGGAGGAAAAAACCAGGAAAGAAGAAAAATCAGCACCAAAGAGCCGCAGGGACCCGAAAGAATCGAATCAGTCCGCTCACTTTGGGTTTGATCCCCGAGGCGGAGACCAGGAGCACAAAGCGCGTCAAAGGAGGAAATATTCCGTTTAAAAGGAAGGAGAAGAAAGCAAAAAGCGGCTCACGTGTGAGTTCAGGTGGGAGCGGAGTCCGCCGCGGAGGGAAGCGGGAGACAGACGGCAGAAAACAAAGCTGCAGATCCGGAGGAGATGAAGTCAGAGATCGGGAGTCCGGAGAGGATGTGGAGCTGCAGGTCTGCTCCGATCCAATCACCTCATTAGTTTAATTAGTTTAATGCGGAGCAGCAGGAGCTTCAACGGCGGAGAGAGACCGGGAGAGGAGCGCGAGTCTGCGGCGAAAAGTTGGTCTGCCTCAACTCCTCCTCCTCCTCCTCCTCCTCCTCCTCCGCCTCCGCCTCCTCCTCCTCCTCATCTCTCCACGCTGTTCTTCATCAGAATTATCATTTCGATTTGATTTAAAGTTCATCAACGCAACAAAGAAGCTCTTTTATTTCCTTCTCTGCCATTTTCTCTCTGTGTTTTGTCTCTTTTCACGTCCATGAAGCGATGCAGAGAACAAACACACATTTCCTTCAGTAAATGTTCAGAGTGAGAAATCAAGTCCTGGTTTCTGGATCTGTGTGTCAGGGCCGGATTCAAACCCTGTGACCCCCCTGTTCTTGCCTTCAGGTGCTCATCATGGACAGGAAACAACATCATCAACTAACGCAGGAAGTAACACTGACATATGAGAAAGGTTTGACCTTTGCACAGAAATATCTCCTGTTAATCATCAAAATCACCTTCAAACCAAGTGAAAACACTCCACAGACCTCATTCCACAAATGAATTTCATTTTTATTCATCTGCATTAAATCCTCACGCCTGCTGACAAAGAGACGACCAGGAGCCAGTTTCCTGCTGAAATCATCATTTATATCATTTCATGTTGATGCACTTCATGAGTCATGAGCTCACAGGTCATGGATTACATGGACTGAAGCTGTGTTAACGTACCTCTCTGCTGGATCACCATCTGGTCTCTGTGTGCCAGTGAGCATCTGATCCAGCATTTATTTGTTTGATAGTCGGGAATATACACTGAACACAATATTAACTGAAATGATGGAGGTGAAAGCGTTCTGACACAGGGCGCCTCCACATCACACTACCTCAACATCAGATCAACGCGCAGAAGCTTCAGGTCCTTCACTGCTTCATATTACCAAAAAATCTGCAATAAGCACAAACCCTGAGGGTCTGCATCCTCCATCATCCTCGCTGAGTGTGTGTGTGTGTGTGTGTGTGTGTGTGTGTGTGTGTGTGTGTGAGAGAGAGAGAGAGCGAGAGAGAGATTTCCATAAAACTCATCTGAGCAAGAAACCAGAAACATACTTTTGTTCCTTCAGCCTGTTTTTGAACGTGTGGCTGCAGAACTGAGCGCCGTCGTGTCCGTCGACGCTGAAACAATCGATGACCGTTGATTCTCTGAGATGAATGATCCCAACGAGACGCTTCAAAGATGAAAGACAGCAAAAAGAGACACAAACAGCAGCGTGAAGCCTTCAGTGTCTCAGAGGAAGCTGTGTGACGTCTGACAAATGTCCTCGAGTGATGTCACTCGAGTGAGCGCCGGCTGAAACTGAAACAGACGCGAGCTGAGCAGACCAGCGGCGTCAGGCTACATTAGCTGCTGATGTTTAGATGAAGCCGTGCGGCTCCACGTCATTGGTTACTGTTTCTGTTTGACACCTGTGAGCAGCTTCTTCTGTGGTCCTCTCACATTCACTCGGGGACCTCCTGGAGGGCCTCGAGCCTCAGGTTGGGTAACCACAGGCCTGCAATGATCTGTGTTGATCTTCAGAGGAGCAGAGCTGAGGTGACAAACAGGAAGTCTGTGTGCTGCTGTCCTCTGCTGGCTGCTCGCTGTCATTACAGCTCAGTGAGGAAGAGGAGCAGAGTGTTTACATGAAGATCTGCAGGAAAGGAGCTGAGGAGCCTTGAACCTGCAGATATCCACCTGTCAGCACTGCTTCCTGCTCAGTCTGTGATGGCTGACGGCGCTTCAAACTCTCTCTGTGGTTATTTCTAATGTTTCTCTGCAGACTCCTCATTCAGCGTCCTGTGAGTCCTTTCACATGGAAACGAAGCATATCTGACGTGTTTGTTATTAACATGGACGTTTAACTGCCTTCAACTCCTCCTGTAGGCTCTTTGGAGACACGTGACACATTAGTGTGACACATCTGTATTTAAGAATTTGAGGGTCTGTTCATTTTGAGGCCGAGCGTCATTTTCAGTCTCGAAGGAGTTAAACACACAGAAAATGAGCTAAACTGAACCTGGACTGGAAATAAACCTGTATTTGATATGGTTGTATGAGGTCCAGACACTCGGTCGGGGGTCTCAGGTGTGTTACCTCAACTGTGTGTCTCGGAGACCCTCCGCAGCTCCGTCTCCTACGCCGGCTCCGCAGACACCTCCGCTGTCAGCAGTCCGCAGCAGGTGGACGAAGTCCACCTCCAGCCCGCTCCTCCTGCGCAGTGTCCTCAGGGTTAGGGGGGTCTCAGAGAAAAGTTTCTGAAGACAAACTTAAAGACGTTGAATGAGAATTCAATGAGATCCGACGTGACATTTGTCCAAAAGAGACAAACTGACAACTTATGATGAATATCGACGCCTCGAATCTTCATCTGTGTGTGTGTGTGTGTGTGCGTGTGTGTGAACATGATTGGACTGCAGACTCAGCAGCTGATCAGTGTTTGAGCGTCATCACAGAGACAGACATGAGACCAAACAAATGGACAGAGGACAGCAGCTCGTCCTCTCTGCTGTGGAAGGATCTGCCGCTGATGCTGAGGTGCACTGTGTCCTGCTGGGAAGACACCTTTAGTGTGAAGCTGGTCCGTCTGTGGTGGACTCTGTGGACTCTGTGGACTCTGTGGACTCTGTCCTGCTCAGCCGGTGAAGAGAACTTCACGCAGAACATGACAAGAACACAAAGAACACAAAGACTCAGTCACACAGCAGACAAACGACAGGAAACGCTCCTGCATCCTGGGAGAAAAAGCAGTCAAGGAATCATTCAAATCATTGGAAAAAAAAACAAACAGCGTGAAGAAATGAACCAAATCTCTGCAGTAAAAACGTCAATGAGTCGATGAACTATTAAGGTTAAACTCTGACACAAACATCACGTCACCTCACTTCACTGTGGCAGCAAACAGCGGCCGGCTGAGCTCAGATGTTCTGCTGCTTGAAGCTCTGGATCTGGTTATTGATCCACCGGCTGCGTGAATCACAGCAACCGAAGCATCCGCAGACACAAGCACAGCTGCAGGCTGTAGTTCTCCTCAGCAGGCAGAGAGACAGTTAGCTTCAAGAGCTCCACGAGCTTCAAGAGCTTCATGAGCTCCACGAGCTTCAAGAGCTTCATGAGCTTCAAGAGCTCCACAAGCTTCAAGAGCTTCATGAGCTCCAGGAGCTTCAAGAGCTTCGTGAGCTTCAAGAGCTCCACGAGCTTCAAGAGCTTCATGAGCTCCACGAGCGTCAAGAGCTTCATGAGCTCCACGAGCTTCAAGACCTTCATGAGCTTCAAGAGCTCCACAAGCTTCAAGAGCTTCATGAGCTCCAGGAGCTTCAAGAGCTTCGTGAGCTTCAAGAGCTCCACGAGCTTCATGAGCTTCATGAGCTCCACAAGCTTCAAGAGCTTCATGAGCTTCAAGAGCTTCATGAGTTTCAAGAGCTTCATGAGCTTCAAGAGCTCCACGAGCTTCAAGAGCTTCATGAGCTTCAAGAGCTTCAAGAGCTTCATGAGCTTCAAGAGCTCCACGAGCTTCAAGAGCTCCACGAGCTTCAAGAGCTTCATGAGCTCCAGGAGCTTCAAGAGCTTCATGAGCTTCAAGAGCTTCATGAGCTCCATGAGCTTCAAGAGCTTCATGAGCTTGAAGAGCTTGAAGAGCTTCATGAGCTCCATGAGCTTCAAGAGCTTGAAGAGCTTCATGAGCTTCAAGAGCTCCACGAGCTTCAAGAACTTCATGAGCTCCAGGAGCTTCAAGAGCTTCATGAGCTCCACGAGCTTCAAGAGCTTCATGAGCTTCAAGAGCTTCATGAGCTCCACGAGCTTCAAGAACTTCATGAGCTCCAGGAGCTTCAAGAGCTTCATGAGCTCCACGAGCTTCAAGAGCTTCATGAGCTTCAAGAGCTTCAAGAGCTTCAAGAGCTTCATGAGCTTCAAGAGCTTCAAGAGCTCCACAAGGTCCACAAGCTTCAGTAGCCTCAGTGTGTGTGTGTGTGTGTGTGTGTGTGTGTGTGTGTGTGTGTAGCCTCAGTAGCTTCAGCAGCTCTCTGTCCAGCTGCACTGATCCAGGCTTGGCATTCAAAAGCGGCTCCCTGTGCTGAACGTCTGTTTGAAGAAAGAGTGCAGGAAGTGTGTGAACGTCATCTTCATCACGTCTGCACCGTCAGAAAAGACTCATCATCGTGTACAAGAAGACACAAAACAAACCTCCATCACAGCGCAGCACAAACGCAGCTCTCCGGACAACTTAGAAGTGTGCTGAAAAGCTAGCTATGTGATGAATGACGTGAGCTGAGACACCTGAACGTCACACGGAGTCATGTGACCCAGTGACAACAAAACCAATAATTCAGTGGAGCTGTAAACACATCATTGAAGGCAAATTTTATTGTATTTAACCTTTATTTAACAAGACGACGTTGACAGAAGAAAGTGGCAAAATTAACGGCCACCATGTTTTCCCTGTGTGTGTGTGTGTGTGTGTGTGTGTGTGTGTGTGTGTGTGTGTGTGTGTGTGTGTGTGTGTTATGAGGTGAAGAGACCTTTGCAGAGCACTCTGTTGGTCAAAGGCCTCCTGCAACACACACACACACACACACACACACACACAGTCCTGCTGGTTTGGTGTGTGTTACGTTTGTGTATTTGTGTGTGTGTGTGTGTGTGTGTGTGTGTGTGTGTGTGTCCACAGATAGCAGCAGGTTAAACATTAACACCGGCCGGCTCGTAAAGCTAACACCAAGACAGTGAACCTTTGGAGTTTGATATGATGTGATCACACACACACACACACACACACACACACACACACACACACACACACACTGAGGCCCCTGATGACACGTGAACACACACACACAGTGACACACACACTCAGCCTTCAGAATGACACAGCTCTGATCGGAGGGAGGTGATCTCTGAAATTGCTCAGGTGAGTTTTTCTGTTTTTCATCAAAAGAAACAAAATTTTCTGTCTTTAATTTCATTTAAAGCATCAAAAAAGAGCGAGAGAGCGAGGATGTCGAGCGAGTGGCGTTCAGCCGCTCTTCTTCGCTGCTGTGTGATGAACAGAAGCCGTCAGAGAGGCTGAACGTGGTTAACTGAACAAACAGGCCGAGCAGGAATAACATGTTATAACAGAGAGAGAGAGAGAGAGAGAGAGAGAGAGAGAGAGAGAGAGAGAGAGAGAGTGTCTCTCGACCCGCAGAGTCAGCGCTGGAGCTGTTTTAAATTCAACCTTTGAAATTCATGAAATATAAGAAAAAGTATTCAGGTACGTTACTGTAGAACTGCCACATGAAGTGGTATCAAATCAAGTATCAAAAGTATTTTTTTTCTATATATCAAGGTGTAAAAGTAAAAGTATTGTCAGAAGAAACATTTTGAGCTGATTATATTTTAACAGGTTTTCTGTGACGTTTAAAGGTTCAAATAAAATGATCAAAAGCTGTTCAGTTATTAAAACTTAACGTGACCTTATTTTCTCAATTATAGTGAAAATTCAGATATTTTGACCTTAAAACCTCCTTAAAGCAAAGAAACGCCTTCACAAACAGTATTTTCTGAATTTGGCTGAATCCTGTGACAAAGTACTTCATATACGGCCATTTTGAAGTACAGCTTCAAAGGAGCTTTTAATGGTATTTAGTATTTTTAAGGCTTTTAACAGATTAGAAACACCTTAAAAAGAACTTTGATCCTTTATTTTATTTGATTTTAGAAAAAGTTCTGTCTTCAAAATAACAATAAAAACATTACAAAATACCTGTGAAAGTACTTTTCAATGAGAGCTCAGACATGCTATCCACAAAGTTTACTCAAAAAATGTAAAAGCAGACTGAGCAGCTCGT
>NC_135093.1:635000-642500 GCF_051107435.1 Chaetodon auriga
TAATTTCGCTGATTTACATATCGCTGTCAATCACACCCAATGGAATCCAATCAGAAAGCAAGCGGGGACGGACTGACGGGGACGCAGAAGGAGGCGGCACTGCGGGCGCTCATGCAACGCACAGGATACCAACTGCAGCAGGTAGGAAGCTGCTGCTGAACACCTGCTGACCTGGACCTTTGTCTGAAGCTGCTGTCATCTGAAACACGTGACTCGACTGATCTTGAGCCACTGGTTGATGCCTGATTCTCAAAGGTTACAGTGTCAGAAAATGAATGCTGAAGCACACTTCTGGAATCATTGGTGTGTTTTTTAACTTATCTGTTGTTTTGGGGGGTTTGTTTCAGGAGAACGGCCAGCGGCGGTACGGCGGCCCACCGCCTGACTGGGACGGCCCACCACCAGAGAGAGGCAGCGAGATCTTTGTGGGGAAGCTACCGAGAGATCTGTTTGAAGACGAACTGGTTCCACTATGTGAGAAGGTGAGTCAGGGAGTTTTCTGACTACTGTCTGACAGGTTTGCATGTTCTCACATCTTCTGACATTTGTCCATTCCCGACTCCAGTTTGGTAAGATCTACGAGGTGAGGATGATGATGGACTTCAACGGGAACAACCGAGGTTACGCCTTTGTCACCTTCAGCACCAAACAGGAGGCCAAAGCTGCAATGAAGCAGCTCAACAACTACGAGATCAGGTCAGGTTCAGACCTCCCAGACAGCACTACAAACAACAAGATAACCAAGAAGCATCATTAGCTGCATTATCACTGTAAACAAAGTCCTCGTCAGCCTGGCGAGCGCTGCCTTCATCCATGTTGACAGAACAAGACAAGTGTCAATCATCTGTTAAACAGCCTGGAAGCCACATCTGCGCCAAAGAAATGCTAATGAGCAGCCGCAAGTACCAACGGCAACAAAGAACATCCAAGCAACCCCCAACGACACCCTAGCAATCACCTAGCAACACTTTACAACCACCCAGAGCAACCTCATGACCACAAAACCACGCCAATGATCTTCAAGCAACCATCCAACCAGACATGCACAAACACTGCAAACACTTTATGAGCCGCTAAAAAAACAAAGTTAGAAGCACCCAGAACACGTAGCATCAGCGTAGCAACAAGCCTTCAATAAGGTCAGTCGCAGAGGAACATGTTAGCCTCAGAAACCACAAGAAAAATAACAACTGCCAAGCTCCCGAACCCAATCCAGTATTTAATCCACTCATTGAGGCCTTTGAACATCTTATATCTCTTGAGGTTTGCCTTTAAACATTTGCAAAAAATGAAAGTCTACAGTAACTCCAGCTTAAAGTTTTCTAATCAGCTTTTTCTGAAACTTTTTAACGTTCCCAACTTTCACCTCCAATGAGCTGAGAGGCAGAATTAGGCACTAATTAGGCAGAATACATGAAACATTGAGTGAACACTGAAGGAACGGCTGCAGGCTGCTGGACTTCAGCTACTGACTCGTCACCTTGATCTGATCTGAATGAAGGTTTAACTGACGCGACAGTTTCACGTCGACACTGCTGAACTATTAAAGCCTCACACTCCAGCAGAGTCTTTGTCTGATTACAGGCAGCAGCTTCAAGGACAAACATCTGAACATTAATGAGCTAAAACTAATTTCTGGTCATTTTTATCAGCGACGGACACAAGCAGCTAAAAATGATTTGTTTTACAAAGATCTTTGCAGACAGTAAGTGAGGGCAGATCATTACTGTCTGACATTAACAAACTCTGGACGTGATCCAGACTGGAACCAGCGGTTGGAACCACCATCAGCCACCAAGCAGCAGCTGCAGATTTAATGTTTAACTAGAAGTGATCTTTTTTAATTTGACTGTAATCGTGATTGTCATTTTTAACTCACCGCTGAGCTGCTCCCCCGTCCAACAGAAACGGCCGCCTCCTCGGAGTTTGTGCCAGCGTCGACAACTGCCGTCTGTTTGTGGGCGGGATTCCCAAAACCAAGAAACGCGAGGAGATCCTGTCTGAGATGAGGAAGGTCACTGACGGGGTCATGGATGTCATCGTGTACCCCAGCGCTGCCGACAAATCCAAGAACCGAGGCTTCGCCTTCGTCGAGTACGAGAGCCACCGAGCGGCTGCCATGGCCCGCCGCAAACTGCTGCCAGGTAGACACCGTCCTCAGTCATGCTAGCAGCTCTGTGAGGCTGCACGTAGACACAGCGATGCTCTGAGCGAAATGCTAACATCAAGATGCTAACATGCTGATGTTTAGCAGGTGTAATGTTTACCGTGTTTGCTATCTTTGTTTAGCATGTTAGCATACTAACATTTGCTAGTTAGCACACAAAGTGAAGCTGAGGGTGATGGAAATGTCATTAGTTGTGCAGGTATTTGCCCACATTGGACACACTAACATGTCGACCTGAAGGTGGCGCAAGATGAAAAGTCAGAGGATCAATAAAGTTATTACAGTTCATCCCGAGCGGAGCATGAACGTCTGAACAAATCTCATCTCATTCACACAGCTGTTGAGATATCTTATTATGAACAAAGGATTGAACCACCGGCGGGCCGATCACTGAATCATGCTGCTAGCACGACTAAAAAGGTTTGAAACAAATCTCAAATATTGGAGCGTCCTTGAATGCATCAGCAGTGACTGCAGAGATGAACTAAACGGTTTGACTGACAAATTATTTCAAAGCAGTCAAGCAGCTTTACCCATTAAAGTGTCAAACGCCTCATAAAAGAAAACACAACATAATAAAAAATGTCAAAGTCTCCTGTTGGCTGACTGCAGGACTGTGTGATCTCTGATGGGTGGATGATGAGATAACTCTGTTCTGCAGCTATCTGAACAACCATAAAGACACTCAAACATCCGTGTTTGCTTCCAGTTTCAGTGTGTTGTACATGAGACTAAAGACTCAAATGTTTTCACTCCAAAAACACTTCATGGACGAAGTGTTTTATCAGTCAGTCTGATAAAGAAGTGCTGCATCTCCCCGAGGTGAAGCTGAAATCCTCGTGATAAGATAAAGAAGCCGTTTTATTGCTTTGACACAAGAAGATTGTTTGTGCAACAGGAATGTTTGTGCAACATGAAGCCGGACAGAGTGAACTGTGGATGCTGTTGGTTCTGTCGTAATAGTACATACGTATAAGTACAAGATGTTTGGCTCAGTTCAAGATTCGCTGTAAACCAAAGAATTTCTGCTGAATACACGATTATCAGGTCGACGTCAGGACACGTTTTTGGAACATAAACTCTTAAATGATTTCTAATTGAAAAACTTTGGCAATGGCAAGGCAATGGCTCAATGCTAGCTGGGTTAGCCCCTGCAGCTAAGATCAACATGTGTCTCGATGGACAAAACTTGTAAATGTATAAATGCAGAAACATCCACAGTAAGATTTACAGCCAATGAGCCACAGTTTAATACTTTCATTTTAACATTTTTTTTTTTTTTTTTTTTTAAAAGGTCGTATTCAGCTGTGGGGTCACGCCATTGCCGTGGACTGGGCGGAGCCTGAGGTGGAGGTGGATGAGGACACCATGGCGACCGTCAAGATACTGTATGTCAGGAACCTGATGCTTCAGACCACAGAGGAGACCATTGAGAAAGAGTTTAACAGCCTCAGACCAGGTATTAACACCACAGTCAACTCTCAGAGATCAGATGCCGGAGTGTCCATGAATGCACCAACAGGGATGATAAAGTGATGGATTATTTGATCAGCAGCAAGTTTTTCATCTTTGGATTGGATTTAATGATTTTGGATGCAAAGAGCAACATGTAGTAACATGTTTGGGCTTCAAACACAGTTCCTATAACGTGGTGTACCACAGGGATCCAGTTTAGGACCCTTTTTAATTTCTTATTTAATACAAGCTCCGCTAATCTCCATCAGCTCCATGTACTGCAAAAAGTGGATAAATCTGTGGCTTCGACACCTCTCTTGTCACACCTGTTTTATTTTCATTACTCATATTATATATGTGTAAAAAGAAATTAAAATGGGACATAAATCAAACATTCAGAGAATGGTCAGAACGTTGTAGCTCCAGGAGACTGAATAAAGATCTAAACTTGACTTTACAGAAGAGTGTCTTGTGTTACAGGTGCAGTGGAACGAGTGAAGAAGATCAGAGACTACGCCTTCGTCCATTTCACTCAGAGAGACGACGCCATCAGCGCCATGAACGCACTCAATGGGAAGGTCAGCGGCTGATGTTCAACAGGAAATTTCATTTTCCAGGAAAAAGTTTCCTTTGAGTACTTTAAGGAGTTTAGTTTAAGTACTTAAAGTATTAGCTGATAGTAGGTTTTTAGGTTTTAAATGCAGAACTTTTACTTGTTTTGAAGTATTTTCACAGTGTGGTATTAGAACTTTTACTGACGTAGATGATCTGAATACTGATGCATGTGAGTTATTGTACAAAGACACCTGTTTCCTCCCTGCAGGTGGTGGACGGCTCTCCTATCGAGGTGACACTGGCCAAGCCGGTGGACAAGGACAGTTATGTCCGCTACACCAGAGGGACAGGAGGACGGGGAGCGTCTCTTGTGCAGACCGACTACACCGCCTACACTCTGGGACAGGTATGAGTCCTCATCTCAAAATATCTGATGGATAACAGCGTTTGTTCAGGTGGAGGAAAAGACACCATCAGACTGAAGTGAATCGTTTACAGCTGTCCTTTAACCTTAATGTGGGACTGTGGGACTATCAGGACGATGGAGACAGTCAACCATCTACAGCTAAGTGTGAATATTTGAAGGGCTTTTCAAGTTTCAGGGACATCTTGAGAGAAATAAAGATTTTCAGGCCATCTGTCAGAATAAAGAGAAGGTCGGCCCTGAATGCTTCATGGAACGTTTGATTTATGCACCACCTAGTGGACAGTTTACATCATTACACCGTAAAGAGACAGGAAGGTAACTGACGTAAAAAGAACTTAATTCCTATCATTATTGTTGTTAATAGAAGAAACTCCAGCAGAAACAAACATCTTGATGAAAAGACAGAGCCAGAGTCAAAAGAAGTCAAAAGTCAAAACCTTTTGACTTCACGACCTCGTCTGTCTCCCTTAACTGAAGTCTGTCCGACGGCTGTCCAACGGCTGTCCAGATGTCTCACCCACTAACTACAAATGTGAACCTCACGGTGGCGCTAGAGAGAACGTCAGGATCAGCAGTGGAATTTGTTCTTTGAGGAACATGAATGTAGAGAATGTCCATCCAGCAGCTGCTGAGATGTTTCAGAGGAAATCCAAAACTTTGAGCTGACGATGAAATCGACATTTAGATCCTTAAAGATGCATCGTCCATCAGAGATAAATGTGAGCACTCGCCTCCTCCTCCTCCTCCAGGTGTACGACCCCTCGGCAGCGTATCTTGGTCCGCCCGTGTTTTACGCCCCCCAGGCCTACGCTGCCATACCAGGTCAGTTCCGCTTCCCGCCGGCCAAAGCTCACGTTGGAGGTCGAGGTCTGATCAGGACGCCGTCTGTCAGAGGTGAGGACGCACGTTTGTTTACCTCCTAAACTTCAACAGAAGAACCTTCTCAACCGGCTGGATGTTAAACACAGTGAAGCAAAGTGAGCTCACGTTCACAGACAGAAGAAAAGGTTTCATGTCTTACTGTCAATGTCCTCTCTGTGGTCCAACTGAGGACCAGCTGACCTCAAAACAGCAAAACAGGAAATGTCAGTGTTTTCAACTGATGCAAAAAAGTCCAACCTTTTGCTTCAGTGAGTCTGAGCTCACCCTTCAGCTGATCTTCAACAATATTTCACATTATTTCACATGATTAGCATTTCAAAGCAAACTGCTGCTCTCAGAATCTCCAAACATTCAATGTCCACTTCAAATAAAACCAAAAGGGTTTTCACTGGACAGGATGGACGAATCGATGATCAGACAGATTCCTCTCGGTGATTTGACCATTCACTAGACCCCTCCCCCAAACAGCAACTGTCCAATCGCAGCTTAACCAGCGCACCTCGTCCCAGCAGGTGTTTGGGTCCTTTTAAGTCTTGATAAAACAAGAATAAAAGTGTCTCAATTGTGTAGTTTCCCCCTCTGTGAGGAAGCTGGTCCTGGATGCTAGCAGAGTTATGCTAAAGTTAGCAACTCTGTATTGATCTTTATTGAAAATTAGACTTAGACTTAGACTTTATTGATCCCAATTTGAGAACTTTCTTCAAGAAAATGGAGAAGATTTTACAGTAACCTGTCCAACATTCTTCCGACAACTGCCAAACAGCAGTCAGGCTGAAAATCCAAATAAGACGCAGAGAAACTGAAGAGTTTCATGTCAGCCTGGTTTTACGTTTAATACGCTTTTTAATACTTGATTTAACTAGCTCTACGCTGCCATACAGCAGCAACGCTGCCTCTTCATTTCCATGTACTTCATATCTACTGAGGATGGTGACTTTTTGCATGGGACCTGTTAGCTTTAGCCGTCTGTTAGCATAACGTGCAGCAAAGGGCCCCAGGTTGGACTTGAATTTGTATACATGGGCTCATATTTAAGACCTTTTTAAAGTCATATTAATGTCAGCTCGAAACATTAAAGCGCCAGCTGGAGACAGTTTTAAACCATCTCATGAAGCTAATGCTAGCTTAATTAGTGAGTGACATTTGATGAACTCTGTGAGCAACAGTCATCATTTCAGTAAAACTGATGGTCAGTTTCTACGTTTGTCTGAAATCACGAAGTCATTCTTACGATGAATGCAGTAAATCAACCACCATCATCATCATCATCATCATCATCATCATAAACTGTCTGAGTGACAGGCGTAGCAACAGTAACTAAGAGGGGTGGGGCTTTTGGAACGGTCAGTTCACCTGTTCTACCTCCTGATCTGCTTTTACTGCTTTAAAAGTCCAACTGTATCGAATCAAGAGCGCCCAGAAATAAAGACTGTGCTTTTAAATGATTTGAATGTTGTTTTAACAGGAATCAAAGATCATCCAGAGAATCAGAAGTCAAACTTTATGACGTCAATGAAATCTAATAAAAACCCTTTAAAGCATTAAAAGCTGGAAAATGAATCAATGAATCCTCAGTGAATTATAGGTAGATGCACTGTTACCATGACGACCGCTGTAGTGCTGACACTGGGTGGTGTCAGGTGGAGTTCTGTTTCCATGGCTACCACTGAACCTGTTCACTCTGATTGATTAATTGTCTGTGTGTGATTCTTCTTCCCGGTTGATTTCCGGTGATTTGATTGATTTCACTGCCTTTTCGGTCTCCTGTAGAAATTTACATGACTGTACCTGTAGGGGCTGCCGGGGTGCGGGGGCTGGGTGGGCGGGGCTACCTGGCCTACGCGGCCGGGGTCGGAGCCATGGGACGAGGGGGCGGCGCTTCCTATGGCCTGAAGGCCGACAAGCAGTCAGAGGAGAAGCTGTATGACCTGCTGCCGGGGATGGAGCTGACCCCCATGAACCCTGCTGCCATGAGCCTGAAGCCCGCCGCCATCAAACCTGCACCACAGGTAAC
>NC_135093.1:647500-650000 GCF_051107435.1 Chaetodon auriga
GCTGGCTGGTGACGGTAAAGCAAAGTCGCTGATGATGGCGGCGTGACACTGCGTGAGGCGGGCTCACCTGAATGAGGCGGGCTCACCTGCGTGAATGCGCCTCTCTGCTGCTGTCCGGCGGCGTTTGCGGGGGACACGACCTCTGTGGACTCTGTCTCGGGGGACACAGCTTCTCACCTGTCACGTTTTTCTGTCTTCGTATCACCTGTCTCTGCTTTTCCACCTTTATTCCAATGATGTGTTGGTACGTTTCTCATTATTCTGTGATTGATTAAGTAGCTGGCCTGTGATTGGCTGTTTGAATTTGATCAGTTTGTGTTTTTTTAGCAGCTTTTTTCTTTGCGTGTTCTCAGTATGTTTACAGCACTCAGAAACTGAACCGGCTGAATAGATGTTGTTATTTCATCCTTTTTGTAGTCCTGTGTTATTGTCTCTCAGATAAATGGGATTTGTAGTTCCTGGCAGACCAAGAAAAAATGAATCCTGCTGAAATTTGGACATTTTGGGGTTTTCAAACCGGCGGCTGAGGCATTCTGGACTTCTTCAAAGTGTGAATATGTAGGTTTAGATCATGTGTCCCTGAAGGAATCCTGTGTGTCATGAAGTGGAGACGTGAGACCAACGCTTGGACTAAATGTCTTTCACTTTGTTCTTCCTGTCGTCGTGTCCGACGTGTTTGACGTTAACGACAAGCTCATTTCCTCAGTCGGCCTTTTGAAACGCTCGCTGTGAAAATCGGCTGCTCCTCTTTCCTCCATACTTGTGAACATGATTCAGTGTTTCCACGTCCACGTGCTGCGCTGTGCGGAAACAAACAGCCAGCAGCGATCCGAGAACTCGCCTCATCTGTGGAGCTTTGACCCAAACAAAGGGTCAAAGCTCCACAGAGTTTGAGCTGATATTTTTATAATTTTCTCTTTGGTGGACAAACCGTTTTTTAACGACCACACTGGAACTCATAATCGGCCTTTCATTGAGAAAACGGGGCTCTGCTGCGCCTCCTAGTGGCGACTGTTAGTGCGAGCTGTGATCGTTCGGCTCGACTTCATGTTTGTTTCTTGTCTTTGTTTCTTTAAGTGTTTCTGGAGTTTTACATTTGACAACACGCGCTGACACCCGAGCTGTGAACATGCCGAAGCAGAGACAGTATTAAAGTGTGAGAAGCACTTAGAACTTATTTTTATACCAGGAGAAAGAGAAATGTCCACATGATGTTTGTATAGTTATTTTGCAGTGTCCTCGCCTCCATAATTGACCAGGAAACAAGAAACATGTCAAAGTGAATCAGTGCTGATCTGTGATGAGCAGAGAGAATTGTGGGTATTCTGGAGAGGTTTTATATCAGAAAGGTAAACTGTGATGTTTCATGATCCATAATCCAAATAAAGAAAGTCAGAAAAATGTGACGGAGCGGCGGCTCGACTGTGTCTGTATTATTTTAAAATGACTTCGTTTTGAAGATGTTTTTCTTTTGTTGACTTTCATCTTTGTCACGCTGGATGCAACAAAACTGAGAGCAGATTGGAAACGAGTGCCGTTCGTCACAGGAAGCGGAAGCTTCAATCAGTGAGAGAAGAAGACGTGAAATGGGTTTTCCCACCGTTGTTGGCGTCGACGGACGTCACAGAGGAGAAGACTGCTGACGTCCAGAGCTGATGGGACAGACCGTGACGTCAGCGTTCAGGTCAGGAGTGACGTCTAAGGCGCACGCTGAGCTTTTTCCACTTCCTGTAACGTTCACTGACCTGAGACCGAACAGCTCCGCTTGTTTGTTCGGCCGCTGAGCTTTAACATGACGTGCAGTCTAGTTTCTCGTGGTGGGAACCTGCAGCGCAGACTGAAGGTCACAGCTGAGGAGGCTGAACAGGCTGCGCATCTTTTCACTGTGATTAAAATATCAAAAGCCACATGAAGGTATGCAGAGACAGAAAGAGTACCAGAATATTATACTCCAGTAAAAGTACTGTAACTTTAAAGAGTTTTACTCAAGTCAGAGTAAAAGCACTGATGGAAAAATGACTTAGATAAAAGTAAAGGGGATGAAGTCTGACACGGCTTTGACATGAAACACCTTTAACAGCTTCACCTTCAACACCAACCCAACAAACAGGGAAACATCGCTGCACGAGTCCTGATGTCCAGACAGACATACAGCCTGTGTGTCCAGCAGCCGTCCTCTGTGGAGCCTCACTGCAATCAACCAGGAAGTAAAAATGCAAAAAAACAACCAATGAAATAAACAAATAAACAATAAGGAGCCATGGACGCCACAGTGGAGCAACAAACAATATGAGACGACAGAAACAAGAGAACTGTCACTTCAACAACATCACCAACACAGCACAGCAGGAACCAGTCCACTCTGCCCAGAGACACACTTCAGCTGAGGGACGCCGTCCTCTGCTCAGCCGACGCTACAAAAAAAGGCAGTGAAAGAAAAGAACTGAAGTTTGAACCAACTGGAAGCGTTTTAAAAATGATTTATTGACATTTATCCAGA
>NC_135093.1:660000-702500 GCF_051107435.1 Chaetodon auriga
CTTCATGAGAGTTACACCTTGTGTGTCTCTGGGTGTTTCCCCTTTGTTGTCGACAATAAAGTTGCTTCTCGGACTTGGACTCCTGCAGCCTTTTTGAGCATTTTTCTTGGACAGCTGAATCTGATTTACAACATCAGCCATTTCTTTATTTGCATGAATAATATTCAAAAGGGCAAGAGTAGACTGTACTCGCCTGTAGTAGACTGTACTCGCTGGTGGTAGACTGTACTCGCCTGTAGTAGACTGTACTCGCCTGTAGTAGATTGTACTCGCCTGTAGTAGCCTGTACTCGCCTGTGAAGATGCTCTCTGATGTGACTGTGGTACTCCAACAATAATGTCAATGTTCCTCGGTCAAGTTCAAAGATGCTCTGACTGGAGAACAGCCAGAGAGCACATTTATAGAATCCTACATCAAAGTTACGCTCTGATACTGCTGCTTTCAATGGGAAGAAGAAGAAGAAGAAGAAGAAGAAGGAGAAGGAGGAGAAGAAGAAGAAGAAGAAGAAGAAGAAGAAGAAGGAGAAGAAGAAGGAGAAGAAGAAGGAGAAGAAGAAGAAGAAGGAGAAGAAGAAGAAGAAGGAGAAGGAGAAGGAGAAGGAGAAGAAGAAGAAGAAGGAGAAGAAGAAGGAGAAGGAGGAGAAGGAGAAGGAGAAGAAGAAGGAGAAGGAGAAGGAGAAGGAGGAGAAGGAGAAGGAGAAGAAGAAGAAGAAGAAGAAGAAGGAGAAGGAGAAGGAGAAGAAGGAGAAGAAGAAGAAGGAGAAGGAGAAGGAGAAGAAGAAGAAGAAGAAGGAGAAGGAGAAGGAGAAGGAGAAGAAGGAGAAGAAGAAGAAGGAGAAGGAGAAGGAGAAGGAGAAGGAGAAGAAGAAGAAGAAGAAGGAGAAGGAGAAGGAGAAGGAGGAGAAGGAGAAGGAGAAGGAGAAGAAGAAGAAGAAGAAGAAGAAGAAGAAGAAGAAGGAGAAGGAGAAGAAGAAGAAGGTTTGTTGTTGAACATCATTAAATCTGCTGCTCAGAGTTTTCTCCTCTTTTCGTGCAGTCGGAAGCCTTCCTGACCTCCTTGTTGGAGGAGCAGCAGCTCTGTTTGCCAGACGCAGGAGGTCTCTCCATCCGGCCAGCGAGCTGCTGCTGCTGAGCACAGCGGACAGACTGCAGCCCTGCAGCGCTCAGCTGAAAGCACACACCTGACGCCGACAATAATCAGAGAAACAGACAAAACAAAAATACTTCACCTGAAAGAAAGTCCTTTCAAAATAAAAGCTTGGTAGATATTCAGACACCAGCTCTTTTATAAAAACTTAAAATTTCATCTTTATTATGTCCAGCTTGAAATCACATACAAAAGAAAACACACACACACAGAATATTATTTCAAAGAGGTCAAGTCTCAGAGATCCTTCAGACTAAACATGTTTTCCATCAACCTGAGGAGGAAAATAAAGGTCCATCAGTGCAAAATCTGAGCAGTCATTTCATTGGATGATGTACAAACTACAGTTTGATCATTGGTTCGAGACAGCTGTCTGACTCAAATGTCAAACATCGAAGCGCGTTGGACATTTCAGAGGACAGCTTCACATTTCCTCCAGTCTATTCTCAAACAGTGACTCTCGCTCGTCTGAACATTGGGCAGCTTCGGTCTTGATGGCTCAGACTGGCCGTGAGGTGGAGGTGAGACCACCCAGTCTGCCGTGGACAGGTGACCAGTCAAACATTATCTTCCAAACGCAGTCTTTGTCGTGTGTCGCTGTACCTGTGCTGCGGCTCAGAGGAACACCTGGCTCTTCGTACGGTCATGCGACTGTTGTCCACACGGCCGTGACGTCACCGAGTAAAGAAAAATGGGCTAAAACATGAAGGACGTCTAACAAAGGTCAAAACAACACTGATATAAAAATATGAACTATTGACAGAAAAAATGAGACGTGACATTGAAGCCGTCCACGCGTCACGTTTGGTCTGAAAGGAAAGAGGCGAGTCGACAGTGGAGTGAAGCGTGCAGGTCGCCGGGCTCAGGTCGCTGCAGCAGGTCGCCGACAGACGAGTCCCTCTGTGTCTCGGCACGCCATAACCCCACATCGTGTCGGCGGCGTCCTCAGGCGTCTCTGGGCCTCCCGTGCACTCTGAAGCGGTACATGCAGGTGTAGTCCGGGTGGCCCCAGTTGGACAACACCTGTACCTCGATGATCTGGAAGGCTCGGCCGCTGTCCTCCTGTCCAAACACAAAATACTTCAAACACACCACGTATGTACAGTCAGCGAGCAGCTGTGACACTTTCCAACCAATCAGAAGGCAGAGCTGAGGCGGCCGTCACTGGTCGAGCAGCTTCTGATCAAATACAACAACTGTCGAGTTCAGATCAGCTGCTGACTCAGCAGAGCATCGGCTGCTCGACCGAGACGTCACCGCGGGGACGGACCTCGTGTCCTCTCGGGACAGGAGACGTCTGGACGTGTAAAATCTGGATCTCAGCGTTTTGATTTTTCTGCTATAAAACAACGAGACGTGTTTCCGGTGTGGACGAGCAGAAATCAGCGACGGCTTCGTCCGTCTCACCTCCACATGACCCAAACCACCGACGAAGACTCTTTAAACCCCTTCATCAGGAGGAAGCAGCAGGCCGAGGCCGTCCGTACTCACAGTGACGGCGTAGGTCTGGAGAGCTTCTCCGTCCTCGTCGTAGGTGTAGGTGCCCAGCAGCGTCCCTCTGTCCTGAGCCTCATCGTCCAGACCCTGAAACGAAGACCGACCGTTCAGCCTCTCACACAGACCGTGCAGACAGCATCGCTCTGCCGCCGGCTCTCTCTTACGTAGACGCTGAAGTCTCGGGGGGCGCTGCGCAGCGTCCCGCTGGGCGCCAGCGCTCTGGGGATGTGCTCCAGGGAGAAGGCGGTGGGGAGGATCTTCATGGAGAGGCGGATCACCAGGAACCCCGTGGAGCCTCTGAAGGCCCAGCAGTTTCCTGGATGGACGTCCGGCTGCAGGAGGAGTCAGAGACACAGTGGAGCCTAGCAGTACAGCGGTACTCTCAGTACTGCGGTACTCTCAGTACTGCGGTACTCTCAGTACTCATGCATCATCACACATTCATGAGCACACAGAAGAATGAAATCTGATGAAATGCATTTAAATTTTGTTCACAAATTAATCGCAAGTGTTGAACAACAAATTCATTAATTCATCTGACGACCCCTCAGTTTGACATGCTGACCCTTTGGAGGGGCCGGACCCTTACGTTGGCCTAAACTAGCTCACAGTATTTGAAGTATTTGAAGTACCTCCACCTGCAGCAGCTCCAACAGTAACATGCTGCTCTGACACTGAAGCTTCAGTCTGAACAAACTGATGAAGTCACAGAATCAGAGATCAGACACAGGAGACGTTTTACTGTACTGCTGTACTGTTACTGCATGACGCTGACTGTACTGCTGTACTGTTACTGCATGACGCTGACTGTACTGCTGTACTGTTACTGCATGACGCTGACTGTACTGCTGTACTGTTACTGCATGACGCTGACTGTACTGCTGTACTTCTACTGCATGACGCTGACTGTACTGCTGTACTTTTACTGCATGACGCTGACTGTACTGCTGTACTTTTACTGCATGACGCTGACTGTACTGCTGTACTGTTACTGCATGACGCTGACTGTACTGCTGTACTGTTACTGCATGACGCTGACTGTACTGCTGTACTGTTACTGCATGACGCTGACTGTACTGCTGTACTTCTACTGCATGACGCTGACTGTACTGCTGTAGTTTTACTGCATGACGCTGACTGTACTGCTGTACTGTTACTGCATGACGCTGACTGTACTGCTGTACTGTTACTGCATGACGCTGACTGTACTGCTGTACTGTTACTGCATGACGCTGACTGTACTGCTGTACTTTTACTGCATGACGCTGACTGTACTGCTGTACTGTTACTGCATGACGCTGACTGTACTGCTGTACTGTTACTGCATGACGCTGACTGTACTGCTGTACTGTTACTGCATGACGCTGACTGTACTGCTGTACTGTTACTGCATGACGCTGACTGTACTGCTGTACTTCTACTGCATGACGCTGACTGTACTGCTGTACTTTTACTGCATGACGCTGACTGTACTGCTGTACTTTTACTGCATGACGCTGACTGTACTGCTGTACTGTTACTGCATGACGCTGACTGTACTGCTGTACTGTTACTGCATGACGCTGACTGTACTGCTGTACTGTTACTGCATGACGCTGACTGTACTGCTGTACTTCTACTGCATGACGCTGACTGTACTGCTGTAGTTTTACTGCATGACGCTGACTGTACTGCTGTAGTTTTACTGCATGACGCTGACTGTACTGCTGTAGTTTTACTGCTGCAGAAAGTACTTCCACCA
Organism: Chaetodon auriga; assembly: GCF_051107435.1. Classification (NCBI taxonomy): domain Eukaryota; kingdom Metazoa; phylum Chordata; class Actinopteri; order Chaetodontiformes; family Chaetodontidae; genus Chaetodon; species Chaetodon auriga. Next base: position 664,385 of record NC_135093.1, read on the forward strand.
GTGGAATTCAATGGATGTCATGAGCCTGAAAGCTGCAGGTGAAAACTGAAAATGAAATAAAATGTAGTAGCTGGGAAGACGTCGGTGTAGTGTGTCTGTTGACAGGTGTGTTACCTGGATTACAACTCGAGGAGACTGAGAGAAATACCAGAGAGGAAGTCCGAACAGACTGAGCAGAGCGGCCTTCGTCTCGTACGTCTCTGAGCAGCGAGTGCTCAGGATGCTGCCCCCTGCAGGACGACCACTGTGTCAGACGTTAAACGGTTCAAAGCTGAACATTCAGGCGTTTCACAGCCCGAGAAGAATGAAGGCGGTCTGACGAGCTGTTAAACAGACGGTTTGTTTCTGACCTCCAGACTCCAGAGCGAAGTCCGGCAGGCCGGTTCGGTCCTGAGCAAACAGCCGCAGAGCGTTCTTCACGATCACATGGACGTCCTGGAAGACAGTGGTTAGGGGCTAAAACAAGAAACTTCACGAATGAGTGGCGAGCCTCAGAGTTCACGGGTGGGACAGAAAAATATGAACACGCCGGCTCATTTTAAAGAGAACCATCAGTAAAGCTGAGGAGGGCTGCATTTATCTACACTCAGCCTGTGAAGGCAATCAGACCACCCAGCCGCCTCCCTCTTACCTCCTGGGTCACGGCGGCCCCGGCGGCCCCCGGGTCGGCCTCGCTGACCATCTCCTCGGCGCGGCGCTGCTCCAGCTGCAGGCTGATGTTCTGCAGGATGCCGAGCTCCAGCGAGGCCAGCGACGCCTGCAGGTCGGCCCCGCTGACGTACTGCTGCGACAGCCACTGGAGGAGCGACTCCGGGAGGCCGGCGGTGCCTTCGTGGGCCCCGCCCCTCACCGTCAGCTGGTTGCCGTAGACCAGAGTCCTAACCTCCTCACGGACCTGAGCGGAAACCTGCTCCGACATCTGCAGGGGACACGGGGGGAAGCTTGACGGTAACAGCAGAGAAAAAGAAAAGCTGGGAGCTTTTGTTCAGAGAAAGAATTCAGAATGAAACTCTGATGCTCGTTATGCTCAGCTGTCCTTCGAGAGACGTTCAGCTGTCTGTCATCGTTTCATCGGCGTCTGAACAAGGCGTCACAAATCCTCAATGAACCAACTTCTGTGTGTTCTGTTTGGAGGAAGTGAGCCGAGTTTACAGGTTTTACCTTCATCAGGACACATGGTCCCACACTCAGGGACGGGGACAGCGAGCCGGGCCAGCCTCGCTGTCTCCGCTCTGTGTTTAAGAAATAATGACGCCAGCGTCGTCTCTCACCGTCTGCTGGATCCTGTCGAGTCGTCGGCAGCTGTCCCGACACCCAGACAGACCCTCCACGTCCCGCTTGACGTCCTCCAGAGCCGCCTCCAGCCGTGCCACTTCCGCCAGCAAAGCATCATGGGACTGACGGTCCACTCCAACGCTAGAGGAAGTTACAACACAACCGTGCTCACACTGTGCTCACATGCTTCCTTTCACACCTGTAGTTCAGGTCACAGAGAGGCGGGGCCTTAAACTGACTGCAGAGTGAAGAGGAGGATGAAGGTTACCTGACAGCAGCTGGAAGCGTTGATGCGGGTGAGACTGCTGCAGCGGTGTCTTGTCTCCACTGCATCTCCTGCAGAACAAAGAAGCAAAGCGTCCTGAGGTGACTGAGAGCAGCTTCAGGAGGTCCAGAGACGGTCGTCTCATGTCCGACGTGTCTTTACCTCCGTCTGAGCGGCCAGCGTCTGCAGCCGCAGCTCCAGCTGGTCCAGACGAGACGCCTGCCTCAGCTGCTGCAGCTGATGCTGCTGACGACTCTGCAGACAGGAAGCAAACAGACAGCGTTGAGAGCAAAGCGTGCAGAGGTTCCACGTCCTCCACAGCTGCAGACCTGAGACCTTCTGAGAGGAACATCTGTATGTTTCCTGTGTTCAGATTTGACTGATCAGCATCTTCAGCTCCATCATTTGACTGATTATTACGACTCCTTTGAGGGTCCCGACCCCCCAGCTTTAGAATCTCAGCACTGAACCTCATGTCCACTTCCTGGTGTGTCCAGTGTCTGACCTGTTCCCTCTGCTGTCTCTCCACGTCCAGTCCTGTCCTGAGCCGGTCCAGCTGCTGGTCCAGCTGCTGGTCCAGCTGCTGGTCCAGCAGGCCGCTCTGAGCAGAGACCACCTGCTGCTGGAGGTCAGTGTACAGCTGCAGCACCTCGCCGTGTCTCTGCTCCGCCTGCCGCCCTCCGGCCTCCACCCGCTCCCACAGCGCCGTGAGACTCTGCTCCAGACGGACGAGTCTCGCAGACTCATCCGCCGCCGCCGCGGACACTTCCTGTGAAGCGACAGAAGCTTTCAGTTTCACACCTGCTGTGAGATAAAGGCAGCTCAGCTGATCCATCGGTAACAAACATCTCTTCTGATGACATCATCAGACCGAAATCAGTCCGACTCCGACCGTGAGACGCTTTTCCAACAGCTTCGGAAGTCAAAATGACTGATTGGCTCAAAACTACTTTCTGTGTGAAATATATTATATTATATAATATTCTGTGTGAAAAAGAGCAGAACCACATTAAATTATTGAAGATTTTTCAGGATTTCTATCAGCAAACAACAGTTTGTGACCATTAAATGACACAAAATAAACAGTGACAATAAAATAATTCAAAGACAATGAAAGTGGTTCAGATGTGCACAGCTGGAGCAGGTGGAGCAGGTGGAGCAGGTGGAGCAGGGTGGTGTCAGTACCTCCTCTCCTGTCGGGGCTTCAGCCGGTGGAGGTGGACTGTACAGTGGCTCCTCCTTTGACTCCTCCGCGGCGCCCTCTGACGGTCGTCTCTGGGGGGACGTGAGGCCGTGGACTGGGGCGTCGGAGACGGCCGTCCTCCACCCTGTGATGCCGAGAGCTGGAAGAACATCAAAAAAGACCCGAGAGATCAACAACGACCTTTAACTCAAAAGCTGGATGAGCAGCCAGGCGTCGGTCTCCAGACACAGACAAGAAACAGGAACCTACTGAAGAGGAGCAGCAGCAGAGGGAGGAGAACCAGGAGGAGTCTGAGAGGAAACCTGCAGGAGGAAACAACATGTGTGATTAACAGAGGAGGTGCTTCATCCTTCATCCAGTCTGACACTGAGCAGAATAAACCATGTGCACACTGAGAGGCTTCTTTCATCACAACAGAAACAAACAGCAGCTCAAACTTTTCCTTCTTCAGCCTCAATCGTCTTCAGAGGTTCTCTTTGTTTTCTCCAAACCTGATCATCGTGTCACAGCTCAGCCCTTCCTGCTCGGTGGGACTCGACCTGGTGATGGAGGGCTGAAGCTGCAGCCTGAGCGGCACAGTCACACGTTTCCACTCATCAGGTGTGTTTGTCGTTTCTTCTTCTGTTGCTCAAACTGAGGCTTTGGCCTGAGAAGCTAACGTAGCTAACAGCACGAGGCTGCAGACAAACTGAAGGGTTTACTGCACATTCAGACCTGACCAACAGAGACATGAACCACCGAACACACAGTCTGAAGCCACGAGGCCCGACGCACACACACACACGTCGTGACGGCGTGACGGCGTGACAGCATGACAGCGTGTTTAACCAGACATCTTCAGCCTCACACAACATAAACAAGAAAAAAATAACTTGCCGAGTCAGGAGGAAGCTGGAGGTCATGTGATGCCATCGTCCATTGAGCCACCTGTACACATCACCTGCAGCCTGACCTGAAAACAAACACACACACACACACACGTCATTTATGTGGTTTCCAGCATAATTTAGATCCACTTTCACTCGTGAGGCTTTTGTCTAAGTGAGGGGTCTTTGAATGCTTCAAACTTTAACCAGTTTCAACTTGAACACAACAACAACAACAACAACTGGAGACAACAGGAACAACCAAGAGGCAGACCAGGAAGAACTACAGAGAGGTCAGAGGTCAGAATCACCTGAGCCACAAACATTTCAAAAGGTCAGAAGAAGAAAGATCCAACATGGAGCTCCAACACAAACATGCTGCACATCAGAGGGGAGGAGCATCACAATCAATCCACCGATCAGTCAATCAATCACCCAACGTTAACCTGCAGAGCGGCCGGCGCTCCGACAAGCTGAACACAGTTTCCTGGTCTGAGGCCAAACTGCTGAAGCTGCAGTGAGAGTCAGCTGACCGAGAGCCGAAGCTGAGGAGGCAGAAAACGCAGCTTTAATGGAAACGTCCCAAGCGGTCCCTGATGCTCACGTGCTGCAGAGCTGGTTTGACTGTCAGTGACACACAGTGAGCTTTGAGACTGAACCTGTGAGGACGGCAGCACTCCACATCAGCCCAAACACACAGGAAGCCACTGAGGACCATGACCAAGAAGATGAAGGTGAAGGTGAGGGTGAGGTGACAGACGGCGTCCCCGAGCGACGCCTCTCCTGACAGTCGTCACCTGTTGGCGTCAGCAGCGCAGGAGTGTGTTTAACTGACAGACGACACAGAGCAGGAAATAAAAAGCTGCACAAACAGAGTCTGAAGGTTAAACTGCTGCATCACTCGCTCCTCCAACCCCTGAACATGCATGTGTCATGTAAACGTCACGGCAGCTGTTTTCACTGCTGTCTCGTATTTTAAGTCAGAGACGGTTTGATGCGAGACAGAAGAGACCGACTTCAGGCCTCCGCTGGTTTCTATCCACTTCAGTGAAGCGACAAAAACAAGTGTGTTTCTCAACGCTGACTTCCTGTCTGTGGCTCTCAGCTCATTGGTTCCTTCTGAAGACGTAAATCTTTAAAAACTCCTGACAAATACTTAGTTTCATGTTTAAAAGCTTCCTTCGTTTCCTCAAACAGCTGCTCGCCGTAGTTTTTAAATCAGGCAAACTGGAGGAAACAAACAAACAGGAGCATCTGCTGGGACTATTTTCAGAGGCGGATGAATCTACATGTGCCACAGAGAGTGTGTGTGTGTGTGTGTGTGTGTGTCTGAGTCAGAATAAACTACAGTGTGTGTGTTGGCGGTGAGGGAACAGCAGTGAGGCTCACTGATGAGTTTTGATGGAGCTCAGAGGAAGAAGCTCGATCAGCTGTGATACACAAACACTGAACTGTTAGCGGTTAGCGGTTAGCATTGACTGCTGGTTTGAGTCTGAGCATGAAGACAAAGAGCGTGAGCCGATTTTCATCAATCAAACCACAATTCTCCTTTTCCACAGGAAGTCCTGACTGTTCCCTCACAGCACCTGATGAACTGTGTGTGTGTGTGTGTGTGTGTGTGTGTGTGTGTCCTGAACAGCTCACACAGGGATCCGTGGGGATGAAGCTCCTTCTGGTTCGTGGTGGACTCCTTCAGGTTCATGACTCCACAGTGACGGGATCGAGCTGCAACAGAGAGGAACCACAGTCAGGACTCAGACCAGCACCACCACCCTCTGAGCACCAGCACCACTTCCACCACCCTCTGAGCACCAGCACCAGCTGCAGGCTGACAGATTTGCATGTTGCCAGGGGAACAGCCAAAGTGAAGGGGTGCAGCCCATTTGTTTGGGAGGGAAACACAGCAGGTGAGCAGTGAGAGTTCGGGAAAACCAGGACAGGATCCAGATCTGAGTCAACACACTGACAACAACTCATTGACCTGATGGAACAGAACTCAGAACCAGAACATGGATTAAGAAACAGCTCGTTCACCACCAGATTCCGTCAGTCTCCAGGGTCTGAGGAGGTTCTAGGGCTCTGGGTTCATCAGATTAGCATTAGTTTTCCTTAATGAGGATCTAGTTGTCACTGGTGAGGTGTTAGTGGTTCCTGATGAGGTTCCAGGTCTCCTGTGAGAGGTTCTACTGGGCCTTTGTGTGACCGAGCTCAGGAATGGTGTTGGAGAGTTTTTAGGGAAGCTAAAGGAGGTTCTCGGGGTCTGGTGGCTCGTCTTTGTACTGCCTGAGGATGTGATGAAGAATCGATGAAGGAGCGCTGAAGGTTGTGGATCTTCGTGGTGGAAGAACAACTGACTGACACACTGAATGATGGCCTGTACTTTCAGCACACCTGCAGACAGGAAGTAAACTATGATGTGGAAGAAGAAGAAGAGAGCTGGAGTGAGGCTATGGAGAGGAAATGTGTTCCAACAGCACGTGCAGGTAAGTAAAGTCCAGGTGAACACCAAGCGAAGGCTCCGTGAGGAAGACAGAAGAGTCCCCGTAAACATGTTAAACGTGCTCTTGCTGAGCAGCAGAACTGATTCCTGGAGTTTATTTTCGCCTCCAGATCTTCACACGAGTGTCTGGGAGGAATGAAAGTGGACTCAAAACACAGACTTACAGTCAGCACCTCCGCGTCTGTTATCAGTCTGTGTGTGCACCTTAGAGGCCAGCCCCTGACACACCTGCCAGGTGAGCGCCACACAGCAGGCTGCAGCTCTCCTGACACACAGCAGGCAGGAGTTCAACCACAGCTGCAGCACATCTGCACCTGAATCAAAGAGGAAGTGATTAACGGACGCGCATTTCTGCAAATATCTGGAGGAAACCAGGAAATAAAACCCTTCAGTGAAAGTGAGAAGAATCACAGCAGGGAGCCTTCAGCGTCCCAGAGCGAGCTGAGCTCACCTCTGCAGCTGCTGCATGAGCCACTGTTAGCACAGCACAGCACAGCACAGCACAGCACAGCACAGCACAGCACAGCACAGCACACACACACACACACACTGATCTGACCTGAGGACAGATCCGTCACCTCAACAACTTAAAACTCTTTCCTTGTTTCCTGGTTTGTGAACGAGAGGTGAAGACCGGGGTATTAAATTCACTGCAGGGGTCTTAGACGATGCTCACGTCCCCTCTTTGTGTGCTCACCTGTCCGGGTCTTGCGGTTCCGGTCTCTGCAGTAGACTGTGGACGTTTCTGTGTCTCTGGACTCCGAGGGTCCTGTCAATGAGGAGGAGGAGGGGGAGGTGTATTTGGAGGAGAGGCAGTGTGTGGACTCCTTCCTGTCTGCGTGCGGCTCACAGTCGTTACAGTAAATCCTGCTGAGCGTCTGAACCGGGTGTTTGGAACAGAGGCCGTCTGAGCCAATCAGAGTGCGGTCTGCCAGGACGGTGCTCTGCTCCGCGATGATGGTGCTTTCTGTGACAGAGGCGGGAAATCACGTGACCATCCATTCATCGCTGAAACGATGGAGCGAGAAAAAACTGCAAACACTGAACAAAGACTGAAGTCACCTTTAGGGTCGACGTCTTGGTCCAAACCTGTAACCAGAGGAGGAAGATCATCGTCAGCATTCAAGGGTTTGGAAACAAGTTTCTGCCCTAAACGTTTCACATGGTCCATCTCTGGATGTCCTGTGCCCCAAAATAAAAGGCAACATCCTACTCACGCTGCTGCAGAGCGTCTTTACCCGTTCATTTATTTACTGACAAATCCAGAAGATTCGGCTTCACGAGGAGAAAACGAGCAAACACGAGGAGCAGTGCTGCATTCAGATGGCAATGAAATAAAAGTACAGCAGTACTCTCAGCTTCATGCAGTAGAAGTACAGCAGTACAGTCAGCATCATGCAGTAGAAGTACAGCAGTACAGTCAGCATCATGCAGTAGAAGTACAGCAGTACAGTCAGCGTCATGCAGTAAAAGTACAGCAGTACAGTCAGCGTCATGCAGTAAAAGTACAGCAGTACAGTCAGCGTCATGCAGTAGAAGTACAGCAGTACAGTCAGCGTCATGCAGTAGAAGTACAGCAGTACAGTCAGCGTCATGCAGTAGAAGTACAGCAGTACAGTAAAACGTCTCCTGTGTCTGATCTCTGATTCTGTGACTTCATCAGTTTGTTCAGACTGAAGCTTCAGTGTCAGAGCAGCATGTTACTGTTGGAGCTGCTGCAGGTGGAGGTACTTCAAATACTTCATATACTGTTAAAAAGCAAGAGGTGTACCCCAGAAGGTGTCGACCAGCGTGGTCTCCTGGACGGAGGAGTCGTCCAGCAGGGAGGAGAGCAGGGAGGCGTCGGAGGACACGCTGTGGAGGCTGCTGTTCAGCAGCGACTGGGAGGTGTGCTTGCGAGGAGTGCTGAGGAGGAGAGACTCTGAGCAGGAGACAGAGAGCTGCTGAGAACGCCGAGACTTCAATGACCTGGAGGAGGAGGAGGAGGAGCAGAGGGACAGAGCAAAGGACAGGAAGTGGAGAGGAAGGAGGAGAAAGATGTTGAACAGGAAGAATGAGAGGAGGAGTAGAAATGAGGAGCTGCGTCTCTGGTGTAGAACAGTAGTAAAGCTGCAGACGTGCACCTGATCACACACCTGTTGCCCCTCCAGCTGGTTCCTCCCACACTGAAGGAGGCGCTGCTGTGCGGCAGGCCGCGGTCCAGCAGGCCGTCGTCGAGCCGCAGGCTGCACCGGGACATGGTCCCCGTGTGGAGGAACAACACGGCCTGCTGCTCCTTCTCTGAGTCCGACGCTGCTGAGGAGTAGCCGGAGCTGAGGAGGAGCAGGAGGAGGAAGATAGGGTTGAGAGAGTGAAGAGGAGAGAAGAAAGGGAGGTGATACTTCCTTCTGACGGCTTTGATTTTCAGCTGTGACAGAGCGTTAGCAGTTTGTGCTTAGTGCTAATCAGATGTTAGCTTGTCGTGCTGCTAACTGCTAACTCAGCAGTGTGAGTGGAGCCGGTTTGGCTCAGTGTAAACAGACACAGACTGAAGTCCAGTTTGGTTTCTAAACTAGATTTTCCCTCCACGAGACGAGAAGGTCTGAGCCCCGCCCCCAGGTCCAGATCTTAGGATCCACCCAGAGGACCTCGAACAGCAGCAGAAGGCTGTCGGTCTGATTAGGACACACTGCTGATCAAAACGAGCTGTGACCTCATCAGACGCCGAGCCAGGCTGACCTACATACTGACACACACGCCACGGAAACCACAGAAGAAGAAGATACACACATGTCGGTCCAGCCCCAGCTCTGCAGATCCACGTCCTCGTCACAGGACATCGCAACACACACTCACACACACGCAACACAAAAGCACATACATACATACACACACACACACACACTGTATGAAAACACTATGAAAAGACACACACACACACGCAACACAAAAGCACATACATACATACACACACACACACACACCGTGTGAAAACACTATGAAAAGACACACACACACGCAACACAAAAGCACATACATACATACACACACACACACACACACAGTATGAAAACACATGCGAACACACAGCAAGTCGTGAGGCGGCAGCACGGTTCAAGCTCACCTTAAACCTGCTTAGACTGCTGCACACTTCCTGATAGAGCTGTGGGTCAGTGAGCTGCTTAGACTCCGCCCACACACACACACACACACACACACACACACACACACACACACACACACACAGTACAAAACAACTAAATATAAAAGTCTAAAGGTTTTATGTTGAGTTATTATTTATGATCCTCAGTGAAACTTCATGTAAACAATAACTGTTTCTGTCTTTGAAAATAAAGTTTGATATAGATTTAATTCATTCTGTGTGTGTGTGTGTGTGTGTGTGTGTGTGTGTGACTTTCTCCTTGAGGGGTTTAATAAATCCATTCTTAATTATTCTTCTTAGAAAATATTTGCGCTCGTGTCTGAAAATGAAAAATTAAGATTCAGATGTGGAGCTGATGAGAGCCGATCATCTCCTGCTCTCAAATGAACTCACACACCAAACTCCACTGAAGAAAGTGCCGCTTTAACGTGTGTGTGGGGAAAAGGTGAATGTGAATTTGAGATGAGGAATGTTTGAACGTACAAACAGTCCAAATTTAAATGTTACTCATCTCTGTTTATGGCCGTTTGACAATGCGTGAGGAATGTGAGAGTCAGCAGAGGTGACATGGTGTTACCTGGATGAGACAGGTGAGGTTCAAAGACGGCCAGCATGTGAAAGGATGACGACAGAGGAGCAACAGAAACAAACGGCACACGGCTGCAGGCAAACGCTGGTGATCGACCGGTAGGCGAACAGGTAGAGATCACCTGTGCTGAGACGGAGGTGAAACTGACCTCACTCTGACCAGCCTCAGTAAGACTCCCTGGATTACCCAGCAACCCTCACTGTGAGCCAATTATGGGCTGCAGTGATGGGTGTTGGCCTGCTGAAGGCGCCATAAGCACAGACGTTTACTGTCTGCTGATGAGGGACAATGGAGAGTACAGGTGAGCAGACTAGAGCTGACACTAGCTACTGTCATCATGGATTCATTATTTGTAATCAATAAAGAAAATAATTATTCCTTTAAGGCCTTTTTTCTCTCACCTGCCAATAATGAATAAACTGAGCGGCACATCAGTGTGAGTGAAACCTGTCAGCTGAGGCCAAAATAACAGATTCATCTGTGAGGAAAACGATCATTGTCTTCAGCCCTGAATGATTTCATTTGCTTTATTTATTGATATTTTATATTTGCACCTTTTCCTGCTTTATACTGCAACTGCAGCACAACAATTTCCATCAGGATAAATAATCAATTAGTTATCCATTTCTCAAGACAATATTTTATACTCTTGTATATAATGTGCATATAGAAATATAGTTGATTTTATTCTGTATCATATTTTTATTGTTCTATTCTTCTTTTTCTGTCTCTCTTTCATCCTGTCTGTCACATATTAATTTTCCCAGCGTGGGATCAATAAAGTTTTACCTTCATTGTTTCAGACCTTAATTAAAACTAAACCACACAACACAACCACAAACATGACATTTAGAAGAAAACCTTCATTTTCTGTTTAACTGCACAGATTCTGATTGTATTTGACACATTTTGTCCCACGAAGTTTGTTTCCGTTCACAGAATAAATGTTTTCTGTGTTGATGACAAATGAATATTTCTCTAAACACGACCTCACCCACGTGTCTTCAGCCATTTAACTATACACTTCAAGGGCCTGTCTACTTCCAGCCAATCAGCATAGAGCACACAGCGATGACGTCCTGCGAGACCAATGAAATTCCGCGGTGGGCGGAGCCCCGGGAAAAACGAATGATCGATGTGCTAACGTTAGCTTCAGCTCTCAAACAGTCGACACAAAATAAAAATACAGTAGAAAACCACAGATAGAAATTCCTCACCTACAGCAGAGCTCCGAACAAGATGGCGACTCTCCTACAGCAGAGTTTAAAGGTGGAACAACAGCCGGCGAGATTCTATTAGCTACGAACGTATTAACACTGGAAAACGACAGTTTAAGTCTGTTTTCCGGTTAAAAGCGACGTAACGATAACAGTGTTGATGTCTTACTCACAACAATTCTTTTCAAATTCATCCACTAAATGTCGACTGACAAGCTGACAACAGGTCAAACAGAGACACTTAGCGTCCGGTTGCTTAATTAAACTGAACTGGTTTTTATAGAGGCGTGACATGACAGGAACCGGATATGAATCATCCCGAACGAGGTCACTTCCGCTATCAACAACGTGTGCCCATGTGTGTTACAGAGTTACGGAAAACAGGTTTGAGTTTTTCGCTTTTTTTTTCTGTATTCATGTCTGATTATGGTGATTATGGAGTGTTAAACAATATGTTTGTCATTCTTTGGCCGGGAGACAATTTATTTTGTTTGACCGTTATCGCGTCAGAAGTGAGGAGTCGGCACGTTAGCTGAAATAGCTAACAGCTAACAGCTAACGTAGATGCTGTATGAGGCAGCAGTCACTGAACTGGATTACAGTCTGAATACAGCAGATCATTACAGACTATTAATGGGAGAATTTTCTGGTTTGGAATTATTGTATCCGCCTAATTACCTCAAAAAACTGCATTTTTAATGTTTTCTTGCGTACTAGAAAGGTTAGAGGAGTTCTTCAGCAGGCAGTGGCAGCATTCACTGACCGTGTACGAACAGATATGTGGGTTCATTTGAAACACTGGTTTAAAGTTCAGGTCTGACGTGATTTAAGCGGCTCTTTGTTTCAGGACAGCTTAGGATGAATAACATAATAATAACAACATAATAACATTTAACCCACCTGACACCTCAGGTGAAGCCATGTTTACTGACGGTGTGTTCAGGTTCAGGAAACAGGAAACGGACCTCTAGACCTTTAGTGTATAAACGAATGCGGGAGAAATCAGAGAAATGTGAGTGTGTGATGTTTGTGTGTTTGTCAGATTAAGAAACAGCCATCATGACGTCATTGGCCCACCAGCTGAAGAGGCTGGCGCTGCCTCAGAGCGACCCCGGCCTGCTGACCCGCAGAGAGGTCGCCTCGCTCCTCTTCGACCCCAAAGATGCTGCTTCCATGGACAGAAGCACCTTCTTCGCCCTCGGTGAGTCCCGCTCAGGCTCCAGAAAGTTCGGCGCTCCTTTTCCCCGTACGCCCGTTCACTCTGTCTGTCCTCTGGTGTCCAGGCTGCACAGGGCTGGAGGAGCTGCTGGGCATTGAACCGGCCTTCCTGGAGTTCCAGGACACCCTGTTCAGCGCGGCCTCGCTGACCCTGGAGCGCAGCGTCCAGTCCAGAGAGGTCAACGAGAAGCTGGACGCCGGCATCTCGCTCTTCCTCACCCGCCTCTGCCCGTACTTCCTCCTCAAACCAGCTCACAAGTGCATCGAGTGGCTGGTTCACCGGTAGGCGTCGCACGTCTCCACAGCTCGTCCCAGCGGACGTTTGTTAGAGACACAGAGTGATCAATTCAATACTCAATTCAATTCAATTCAATTCAATATTCCTTTATTTGTCCTGCGAGGGGAAATTCCAGAATACAGCAGCATCAGTAAAGATTAATAAAAGAAGTGCATGCAAATTAGAAACATCACTATATATACAAAAGAGTGAGGACCTGCGATACTGCTCCTTCACACACTTTGGACGTAGCATCCTGTCACTGATGGAGCTCCTCAGTGCAGTGAGTGTGTGTTGGAGGGGGTGGGAGTCATTGTCTGTCATGGAGGACAGCTTGGCTGTCATTCTCCTGCCCCCCACCTCCTCCACCAGTTCCAGAGGACATCCCAGGACAGAGCTGGCCTTCCTGATGAGTTTGTCCAGCCTCTTCCTGTCAGCTGAAGCGATGCTGCTCCCCCAGCAGACTACACCATAGAAAATGGCAGAGGCCACAACAGAGTCATAGAAGGTCTTCAGGAGTGCCCCACGCACCCCAAAGACCTCAGCCTCCTGAGCAGATAGAGTCTGCTCTGTCCTTCTTTGTAAAGTGCAGTGGTGTTATGAGTCCAGTCCAGTTTGTTGTTCAGATGAACACCCAGGTACATATAAGATGTCACCATCTCAATGTCCCTTCCCTGGATGTTCGCTGGTGTTGGTGAAGAGTGCCAGGACGTTCCAGTGTGGTCAGACTGATTATCAGACGATGTCTCCTTTTGTGTTGCAGCTTCCACATCCAGCTGTACAACGCCGACAGCCTGCTGGCCTGCGCGCTGCCGTATCACGACACCAACGTGTTCGTCAGAGTCCTGCAGCTCCTCAACATCAAAGACGCCACCAGCCGCTGGAACTGGCTGCACTGCCTGCAGGTGTGTGTGTGTGTGTGTGTGTGTGTGTGTGTGTGTGTGTGTGTGTGTGTGTGTGTGTGTGTGTGTGTGTGTGTGTGTGTGTGTTTCCACCTCCCTGTGGTGCTGCCTGTGAACACTGTGTTGTGTGTTCAGAAACCAGGTGTGCCGTTGTCCAGAGGAGCGCTGATCACTCACTGCTACACGGACCTGAGCTTCATGGACTTCATCTGCACCACGGTCACCAAGGCCGTCCAGGTAACGCCACGCGTGTCGCAACGGAACGGTTCAACACCTGAAACATAAACGTCCTCATCTTCTTCACCTCATCTTTGTCCTTTTTTTTCAGGCGTATTCAGGGCGCTCAGGAAGTTGCCCCCAGCTCAGAGTGATCTTCTCCTTCTACGCCTCCTCCATCGTCCCTGCCCTGGACGCTGTGGACAAAGTGTCCGACAGCATCATCTCCAAACTGCTGCCGTACGTTCAGAAGGTGACGTCCTCTTCCTGTTTTCTGACCGTAGATTTCCTCTTTTAATGGTTTTTTACAGTGAAAACGAGATGAGCCTGAAATCAAAAGCTGCTGACGTTCATCGATAAATGTGCTAAAATACAAATCTTGACCATTAGTTTGATTCAGCCGAGTTTTGGAAAGTATTCTCAGAGAAGAGTTTTGTTTTTGGTCTCATGTCCCGTCGTGTTGATTCGTTCTTTGAGTTTCTGATAGAAATGATCAGTTTTAGCTTCAGCGTTTCATCATTTCTTTAAAAAACACAACAAGCTTCTGAACCTTTGACACGATGCTCTGCTCCGATGACGTCGTCCCTCCAGGGCTTGAAGTCGCCGCTGACGGACTACAAAGCCGCCACCTACATGATCGTGTGCCAGCTGGCGGTGAAGGTGGTGATGGAGGCGAGTCTGGTGGACACGCTGGCGGTGCACGTCAGCAGGTCTCTGCTCAAAGAGCCCGTGTTGGCCCAGGAGGGCGTCGGCTGCCTCGTCGTGCTGCTGCAGAACCAGAAGGAGGGCGCCGCCGGGCCCAGGTGGGACAATCTCAGATCTGTTTCAGACGCCTCCGCCTGCTGAGGGGTGGGGCTCCAGAGCACTTCACTGAAATGATGAAATGAAGACGCCGTCAGAGCCGCCGCTGCTCTCACCTGACCGTTTCTCTTCCTCCTCAGGGCCTTCAGCCGCCTCACCTCGATGCCGGCGCTGGTTTCAACCCTGCAGGTCATGGCGGCGGCTCATGATGTCAGCACTCTGCTGCGCTACCTGCTACCTCACCTGATCCACACCGTGTTCACCTGCAGCTCAGGTGAGAACTGGAGCCACGTGAGACGTTCTGAGGTCTGTGCTGATGGCGAACATTTGGACACATGGAAAATGTGGACGAGTGGGAAAAGGTGGAATGATTTCTGTCACCTGACTCCTGTGTGCTCACCTGTCGCTCTCTGTCACAGGTGAGGCGCAGACAGACGAGCTCCGTGTGTTAGAGTCCATCCTGCAGGCTGTTCCTCTGACCGGAGGCCTGGACCAAACTGTGGCTCGGTAAACACTCGCCTCAAACAACACACGCTAACATCAGCTGAAGCTTCACCTGCTGCCTGCTTAACAGGCGTCAGGTGACTTCCTGTCACACCTGAAACACTGTAAAACAAGGTTCATATTTTCCCTTTGCTGACACGTTCATATCGAAACAGCCAGGTGGATCTTGAGCATGCTGCTCTTCCAGCTGTTTGTCTTTCGCTCTTAAATGTCCCCGTGTGTCCTCGCAGACTTAGTGTTGCTGTGTTCTTCCTGCAGTTTGCTGCTGGACGGGTATCTGAGCCAGACCGGCCTCTCTGCTGAAAACATGTCCGCCCTCGACCGGCGCCTGCTGCCTCTGGTCCGACTGTTCGAGTCCAGGTGAGTCCGTCCGCCGCGCGGTGGAGCAGCCGCAGAGTGAATGTTAATTTGCCAGGCGATCGGCTGCTGTTAGCATTAGCCATGTGTTTGTCCTCCGTCAGGTACTGCGGCGCTCTGGACGGCGTCCTCGCAGGTCATGTGACCGACACGAGCGGCACTGAGCAGAAACGTCTCTTCCATCAGTTCCTGTCTCTGTCTGTGAGCAGCGGAAAATACCAGGTACACGAGGTTCAGCTGATCTGGACTGGAAACGTTGATGAAGACAAACTCGTCTGTCCTCTGAGGACGCTGATTTCTGACCTTTGTGTCTTCTGTTCTGTTGCTAAGAAGCTCTGCATGAATGTTTGCGTGTTTCTGGATGCAGATTATTGGCGACTCGGACACGTCGCTGCTCCTCAGTCTCAAACACCCGCTGCCGTCCGTCAGAGTCTCGGCCGTGGACCACCTGATGGACATCCTCACCTCTGGACAGGTACGGCAGGACACTTCCTGTCCTGTTTTCAGGATCATAATCGTAACAGATTATGAGGAAACATGAATCCTGAGCAGCTGTATTTCGAGCTTTGAATCGAGCCTCGTCTTCCTCCTCCACAGCAGCAGAGTTTGGACGAAGCCTTCCTGAAGGACGCCGTCCTGGACCGTCTGAAGGACGACGTGCCGGAGGTCGTGGCCGCCGCTCTCAAAGTCCTGGAGGTCAGTGAGGTCACGGATGGTTTAAATCAAATCTGCATGAACGATGGCTGCAGCGCCCCCTCTGGGCCTGGGGTCAAAGGGCCCACAGGTGACGCCGTGCTGCTGACTCTTCTGTTTCAGGTGTTGTTGGATGTGTTGGACCCTGAGGACACCGTGATGTGTTTACTGTCACTGCTGCACAGAGAGGATCTGTTGATGGAGCACTGGTCAGTGAACTACACACACACAGTCCTCTAATATTTATTCAACACTGGTTTCAAACCAGTAACAACTTCATCTGACTGGTTTCAGGCTGCCTGTGTTGATGGAGGCGGTGCGTTTACTGTCCGAGCCGCGCCTGGGAAAGGAGAACGGTGAGCTGGTGCAGAGCGTGTGCTGGAGGCTGCTGCCCTTCCTGGTGATCACCCCCACCCAGCTCCGCCTGGCCTCCTGCGTCGCCCGATCCTCCATCATCACACAACACCCGCTCACCCTGAACTGGGCTGCAGGTGAGCGAGTGAAGCGCTAATGATGAATGAATGCCGTTTCGTTTGAGACAAGGCTCGGTGTGATTGAACCTGGCTGTGTTTCATCTGTCCAATCAGAGCTCGACCAGGTGATGAAGAGGAGCTCTGAACCCGACTTCGTAGGTTTGGCCAACCAGCGCCTCGTGTCCACGTTGACGAAGAACCTGGCGAGCATGGATCACTTCTCCAGACGGAGCGCTGTGAGTGTTTCTTCCAGTCTGACGTTCAGGAGTTATTTCCACTCAGAGGAGGAGGATGGTGTGCCGAACATTTCCAGAAATCTGTCTGCTGCTATTCTGTGTTTCCTTATTGTCATCAAATCTCACGATGAGGGTCAAACCGACACGTTGGTTTGACCCTCAGTCCTGTCTGACTTCCTGTCTGCGGCTCATTGGTTCCTGCTGAAGGCGTAAATCTTTAAAAACTCAGAAATATAAAGTTTCACCTTTAAAAGCTTCATTAATCTCCTCAAACAGCTGCAGGAGGAGACAAACAAACAGGAGCATCTGTTGGGACTGTTTTCAGAGGCGGATGAATCCACATGTGGTGCTGTAGTGAGTGTGTGTGTGCGTGCGTCATGGTGATGAAGGAGCAGTGAGACTCACTGAAGATCAGTCAGGCTGAACTGTTAGCGGTTAGCAGTTAGCGTTCTGAACATAAGCTTTGGTGACAAAGGAAACGTGTAGACAAGCAGCAGACCTGAGATCAGCGGGAGGTGACGCTGTGTTTGGTCCTCAGCTGGAGAAGCTGGCGCAGTCGGTGGAGCAGCAGCGGGGCGCCGGCCTCAGAGCGAGGGCGACCTTCCTGGTGCTGACCCGGACTCTGCTGCTCGGCCTGGGCGAGCTGAGCGAGACCCAGCACCTGCTCACCGCCCAGAGGGTCTACATGCTGCTGGAGCCCCCCCTGCTGGAGGTCATCAGGGACGGCGCCGCACAGGTCAGTCCGTCCTGAAACCTCTGCAGTCTGTCGGGACAGTCTGGAAGATTTGATTTGACTTTGAACTTGTTGGAATGAAGGTGAGCGGTGAGGAATCTGTTTCCTCTGTGTGTGAACAGGAAGTAGAGCCTGTCCTCAGCCTCCCCTCGTCCTTCCCTGAGGCCCTGACTCTCTACCTGAGCAGGTGTGAGCAGCAGCCGGGTGGTCGGCCTGGCAGAGAGTTCGGCTTCGCCCTGATGTCTCTGCTCAGAGACTTCATCTCCTCCCTCAGGTGTCACGACGCCTCCTTCAAAGGTAAGAACCCTCCTGGATGCGTGGCGGCTGCGGGTTTACCTGAGCAGACATCAGCATGTTGTGTGTTGGTCCTCCAGGTGAGGTGTGGTGGAACCCAGAGAAGCTGGACACAAACACCTGCTGTTACCTGGGCCTGACCTGCCGCCTCTTCAGCATCATCATCAGCGGTGGTGGGGAGGGGCCGGCGGCCAGCAGCTTCAGAGACTTAATGAAGCTGCTCATCCAGGTACGAGGTCACTTCCTGTTGATGACACCTGTGACACGTCAGATGTCAAAAATATTTTTTTCTTTAAAAGACTAATTCAGAGTTTGCTGATGAAGAGTTAGAGAAGAAGATCTGCATCACTCTGACAGGCCTACAGCCAGCAGAGGGTTAGCTCAGCTTAGCTTAGCTTAGCATAGAGACTGGAAACAGAGGGAAACAGCTAGCCTGACACGAGTCTGACACAAGACGGCGGCTTTCGTCCAGATTAAGCAAACGAGATAACGTGTCAATCAGGAAGCTTCAGTCTGCTGGTGGGTGGACTTTGTTACCGTAACCATAACCAGAGCCAGGCTGTGCTAAGCTAAGCTAACGGGCTGCTGGCTGTAGCTTCACATGCACCGTACAGCCACGAGAGTGGACTCACCGCTCCCTCCATCTTGTCCAGGTTCACCTGCCTGAGCCTCTGATGCTCTTCAGGTTCCTGTGCGTGCTGTGGGGATACAGCGGTAACCACGGAGACCAGCTGGACGTGACGGTCGGCGCCGTCCTGCAGACTCAGGCTCTGTACGTGGGCGGAGCTCTGCTGAGCGTCCAACCGGCCGCCACGCTGGAGGAGCTGGTGGCCGCCGACTCACCCGGTAAGCAACCGAACCGTGACCCTCCACAGAGACACCCGCATTTTTAGATCAGACTGAAAGACGGCAACGTCTCCGCTCACGCTGTCCTCAGGATGAACCGTGATAACTGTGGTGATCCTCTGGCTCCTCATTGGGCGCCACCGTCAGGTGACAGGTTGAAGTTTTTTGGTTCGTGACCTCAAAGCTGCAGAACGAATGAAGAATCAGATCCAGCTTCATTAGCTCTCTCTGTCTGTCTGTCTCTGTCTGTCTGTTTTTGCCCCTCACTGTCTGTCTGTCTCTGTCTGGCTGTCTCTGTTTGTCTGTCTCTGTCTGTCTGTCTCTGTTTGTCTGTCTCTGTCTCTGTCTGTCTGTTTTTGCCCCTCACTGTCTGTCTGTCTCTGTTTGTCTGTCTCTGTCTCTGTCTGTCTGTTTTTGCCCCTCACTGTCTGTTTGTCTGTCTTTCAGTCTTCCCGTCCCTGCTCTGCTGTCTCAGCTCTCCGGTTCAGGAGGTCAGGAGGGCGGCCCTTGGCGCTCTGCAGAGCCTGTCAGGAGTCAGTACATCTCCCTTCCAGCCAATTGCAGAGAAGCTTCTGAAGACCCCAGAGGAGATCATGGCTGACCCTTCGTACCTGAGCCAGGTGAGGCGGAGCACATGACATAACCTGCAGCTTCGTAACTATGAAACATGTTTGACTTTTAGACAAATCTGAGCTGAGATCAGTCTGAAGTTCATCTGCGATGACGAGTTTCTGTAAACCATGAAGACTTTTTTTAACTCACGTCTTCAAACTGTACTTTTCACCACCAATAAGAAAATATTTGCTTTAACAAGCGTTAAGAAGTTAGTTTTGTTTCGTTTTGTTTCCCGGTGATGTCTTGATTTTGGTCTTCCTGCCGTGTGACGGCAGACGTGTCTTCTAACTCGTGTCCTCGTTGAACCTCCAGGCTCTCGGCTCGCTTCATGACGAGTGTCTGTCTGTGAAAGCGAAGACGCAGCAGAAGAGGCTGCAGTCGTCGATGCAGCAGCTGCTGCGGAGCGTTCAGACTCCGTGCTGCCCGTCGTACAGCGCCGCCGGCCTGCTGAGAGCGCTGAGCCACGTCGACGGACAGGTGAGGCCGAGGACACCTGCATGTTTAAGCACCGTCAGGGCAGATGAGAAACAAATGGAGCGTCATGTCGCCTCCTCACTGGATCTTTTCTCCTCCTCAGTCCGTCCTGTCCGCGCTGCTCCCTGTTCTGGATCGCCTCCTGGAGCAGAGCGGACCAGACACCCCCGCCCTGCTGCGGGCCGAAGCCCAGCTGATGCAGCTCGTCCTGGGGAAGTACAACGAGGCGTCGGCCCCCCTGCTGGCCCAAGACCAGAACTGTCTGGATCTGTTCATGAGAGCTCTGAGGACCTCGACTCAGCAGCACCCCGACATCCCCAGCAGCCAGATCTGTGCGCTGGAACAGGTCAGCCTGAGCTGAGCCTGGCCTTAAAACCAGGCTTAAAACCGGGGTTAAAACCACGCTTAAAACAGGGGTTAAAACCAGGATTAAAACCAGGATTAAAACAGGGGTTAAAACCACGCTTAAAACAGGGGTTAAAACCAGGATTAAGACAGGGGTTAAAACCAGGATTAAAACCAGGATTAAAACAGGGGTTAAAACCAGGATTAAAACAGGGGTTAAAACCACGCTTAAAACAGGGGTTAAAACCAGGATTAAAACCAGGGTTAAAACAGGGGTTAAAACCACACTTAAAACAGGGGTTAAAACCAGGATTAAAACAGGGGTTAAAACCAGGATTAAGACAGGGGTTAAAACCAGGATTAAGACAGGGGTTAAAACCAGGATTAAAACAGGGGTTAAAACCACACTTAAAACAGGGGTTAAAACCAGGATTAAAACAGGGGTTAAAACCAGGATTAAAACAGGGGTTAAAACCAGGATTAAAACAGGGGTCTCTTCACGCTGTCTCTCTTCACGCCGTCTCTCTTCACGCTGTCTCTCTTCACGCCGTCTCTCTTCGTGCTGTCTCTCTTCGTGCTGTCCCTCTTCACGCTATCTTTCTTCACGCTGTCTCTCTTCGTGCTGTCTCTCTTCGTGCTGTCTCTCTTCACGCTGTCTCTCTTCGTGCTGTCTCTCTTCACGCCGTCTCTCTTCGTGCTGTCTCTCTTCGTGCTGTCTCTCTTCACGCTGTCTTTCTTCACGCTATCTTTCTTCACGCCGTCTCTCTTCACGCTGTCTCTCTTCGTGCTGTCTCTCTTCACGCCGTCTCTCTTCGTGCTGTCTCTCTTCACGCTGTCTTTCTTCACGCCGTCTCTTTTCACGCCGTCTCTCTTCGTGCTGTCTCTCTTCACGCCGTCTCTCTTCGTGCTGTCTCTCTTCACGCCGTCTCTCTTCGTGCTGTCTCTCTTCGTGCTGTCTCTCTTCACGCTGTCTCTCTTCGTGCTGTCTCTCTTCACGCCGTCTCTCTTCGTGCTGTCTCTCTTCGTGCTGTCTCTCTTCACGCTGTCTTTCTTCACGCCGTCTCTCTTCACCCTGTCTCTCTTCACGCTGTCTCTCTTCGTGCTGTCTCTCTTCACGCCGTCTCTCTTCGTGCTGTCTCTCTTCACGCTGTCTTTCTTCACGCTATCTTTCTTCACGCCGTCTCTCTTCACGCTGTCTCTCTTCGTGCTGTCTCTCTTCACGCCGTCTCTCTTCGTGCTGTCTCTCTTCACGCTGTCTTTCTTCACGCCGTCTCTTTTCACGCCGTCTCTCTTCGTGCTGTCTCTCTTCACGCCGTCTCTCTTCGTGCTGTCTCTCTTCACGCCGTCTCTCTTCGTGCTGTCTCTCTTCACGCCGTCTCTCTTCACGCCGTCTCTCTTCGTGCTGTCTCTCTTCGTGCTGTCTCTCTTCACGCTGTCTTTCTTCACGCCGTCTCTCTTCGTCCCTCTGCAGATCACGAAGCCGTTCTTCTCGGCCGTCGAAGAGGAGAAGGTGCAGCAGAAGCTGCTGTCGGTGATGTTCGACCTGCTGGTGGAGAGCAGGAGCCCTCTGGTGTCCAACACCATCAGCAGCGTCTTTAAAAGGGTGAGCAGAGAGAGATGGGCTGTGTGAGACACTGTCCACCATGT
Organism: Chaetodon auriga; assembly: GCF_051107435.1. Classification (NCBI taxonomy): domain Eukaryota; kingdom Metazoa; phylum Chordata; class Actinopteri; order Chaetodontiformes; family Chaetodontidae; genus Chaetodon; species Chaetodon auriga. The sequence goes on from NC_135093.1 coordinate 686,074, forward strand.
CCTCCTCAGCAGAACATTAAGAGCTTCTTGTCTGTTATTGGCTGAAAGGTCACTGAAGCAATCTGTTATTATCCAGTGTGTGTCTGTTTCAACATGACGTCACGCTCTGGCAGCTTTTAAACTGAGTCCAGTCGTACTGAGCTGTCCAGTCTGCTTTGTTAAACCAGGCTTAAAATCTGGGTTAAAGCCAGAAGTGAGGCTGTGGTTAAAGCTTAGCTTAAAAACAGGCTTTACGTCTAGAAACAGAGTCTAGTGTCACATGATGTCGGTCCTCAAACCTTTTTTTACTTTCAGATTGCGGTAGACGGTCAGCTGGTGGCCAATGAGCTCGCTCCTCCAGAGAAACCTAAAGCCAGCGTGACGGTTCAGCAGAGCCGCCGGAGCAGAATGTCACAGAGGTGAAGGTTAAAACACACCTGAGAGTCAAAGAGATGTCATGTTCAGGACGTACGTCCTGCTCTCTTCAAACACAAGGTCAAAGGTCGCTGTGATCTCACACAGCAGAGACTCTTTAATAACGTGAAGAGATTCTTCAGGCTCTAATTATGACAAAGTGTCACAGAAACGTCCCACAGGATAAAATGATGAAGTGAGCTTAAAGGCCAAAGGTCACTGTGACATCTTCATGTTGTCCATTGCTCAGCAGCGTCACTCAGGACCTGAAGGAGACATGATGACGTTGTTTTTTCCCTGAACAGGAAACATCAGGAGAGCGGCGACGTGGCTCCAGAGGGGGGCGCTGTGTCGTGGCGGAGGGTCACTCTGATCCTGGAGCTGCTGCAGCACAAGAAGAAGCTGAAGAGAGCCCAAACATTGGTGCCGGTTCTGTTCTCTCTGCTCGCCAGGTAACATCTGCAGACTAAGAGAGCTCGACTCGTGTCGGTTCACACAAGTACAGTGACAGCTGAGCTCTGCTAAACATGCTAACTGCTAAACATGCTAACTGCTAAACATGCTAACTGCTAAACACAAACATCATTTTTTGTCCCACACACAAATGGACACAGTGAAAAAAGATGATTTCAGTTTGATGAAATGATTGAATTTGAGCAGAGACATCCTCTGTCCTCTGTCCACTGTCCTCTGTCCACTGTCCTCTGTTCACAGTCCTCTGTCCACTGTCCTCTGTCCACAGTCCACTGTCTTCATCCTGTCAAATGTGTCTTGGTGTTCACGGTGATGTGTTGTTGTTGTTGTTGTTGTTGTTGTTTTACATCCAGCCGCCGTCTGAACACTTTGATTTTTAAGATAATTTCCTTTCATGAAGTTGAGTTGAAGTTTGTCTTTAACACACTTCACACTCAGAAGGATTGATCTGATCTGTGAGGACACGGCTGTCTTAATTTCATGGATTTATTAAAGACATCAATCAATATTCCTTTATTTGTCCCGCGAGGGGAAATTTCAGATTTCATTATCTGTCCTGTCTGGACTCTTCAGACGTCTCGTCCCGTCTCTGTCGTCTGGAGCTCAAAAGTCAAACTGATGTTTGTTGCCGTGTGTCCTCAGGAGTCTGGAGACGTGTCCAGGCGACCACGCCAACATGGAGTACGCCAAACAGCTGCTGCTCAGCTGTCTGCTCAACGTCTGCCACAAACTGTCCCCTGACGGAGGAGCCGTGGGTGGAGGTAGGTCAGCCGACGGCGCCGTCCGTCACAGAGGACGCTTCAGTTTCTGATCCTTCACCCAGACTGAACTAATGTTTCTGTGCAGACGTCCTGGACGAGGACAAGTTCAGCGTGGAGTTGGTGGTCCAGTGCATCAGAACGTCCGACGTGCCGCAGACTCACCATCACGCTCTGCTGCTGCTGGGCGCCACCGCCGCCATCTTTCCTGTGAGTGAACAAAGACGGCGTCAGAACAAAAAACAGCTTGTAGTTTGACTCGTTTTCACAAATGAAATCTTCAGGGTGTTTTACTGAAGGACTCCCAGCTGGTGTTTGTTTGGACGTCTTTTGTCCTCACTGAAGAACATTTGGTAATCCGTCTCGTCTTCATCCTCCAGGAAAAAGTCCTGCACAACATCATGCCCATCTTCACCTTCATGGGAGCCAACATCATGCGCCTGGACGACGCCTACAGCTTCAGGGTCATCGACAAGACGGTCCAGATGGTCATACCTGCTCTGATCAAGGTGAGAGGACACCTGGACAGTCAGCTGGAGGACAAACCATCAGACAGGCCGACGCGTGTGGCCTGTGCATGAGAAGTTAGAACATCCCGTAAAAATATCAGTTATTCATGACGTAATGAAAGAACGGCGTGCTGGACGACTGCGGTCGTCCTCAGCCTGGAGCTCGTCTTCGCGTCCTGTTCGTGGTTTTGTCCCTCGAGTCCCTCCGTGGTCTTAACTGTGACGATGAGCAGCATGGTGACGCTGAATGTACAGATTAAGAGCTGTCTGATGAGACGATGGACGTGTCCAACATGGACTGAAGGAAATGAAAATGCGACTCTGTGTCTCTTCAGGCCCACCAGCTCTCTGACGGCGGCTCTTCGGCTCACGTGGACGCCGTGGTGACGAGGATCGTGCACGTGTTCGCCGACGCGCTGCCTCACGTGCCCGATCACCGGCGGCTGCCCGTCCTCACTCAGCTGGTGACCACGCTGGGCCCCGCCCGCTTCCTCTGGGTCCTGATGCTCCTCCTGTTCAAGCTGCACGCCACGAAGACCGCCAGCTCCGCGAGCGAGAAGGCAAGACGTCACTGTGTTTGCCTGAAGACGGCAGTCAATGAGAGCAAGGCATTGTGGGAGAGGTGCGATGACATGATCTGACATCAGGTGTTCTGTGTGTGTGTGTTGGGCAGGACGCAGCTCTGGACCGGGACGTGGACTTCTGGATCCGTCTCTGCTGTCAGTTCCAGGTGTCCGACCAGCTCACGTCTCTCAGAAACATCCTCAACTTCCTGCTGCAGCTGCCTGCCGACAAAGACGACGGTGAGACTCGAACACGGACGTGAACGCGGCTCGTGGTCACGTTCCCGCGGTCCAGTCGGGTTCAGGGAGGTTTCAGGTGGTTTCTGAAACCGGCTGATCCGTTTCTCGCTCATTGATCATCAGACTTTCTGTTTTTTGTCTTTGAGCTGAACATCTTTGGGTAACTGAGACAAACACGGGGACTCTGTGGATCTTATTCTGGATGTTTCCTGCAGCCGCAGTGAAGCGCCCTGCTGCCCGGCGAGGAGCCAAAAAGAAGGAGGAGGAGGAGGAGAAGGTGGAGGAGCTGATCTTCAGCCTGGAGGCTCACAGCAGCAAAGAGCTGCGACACTTCAAGTTCCTCTCGGTCTCCTTCGTGGCTCAGCTGCTCGGCTCCACCAGCTTCATCGGGAAGGTGGGTGGCGTTCAGGGAGAGTTAGGGGGCGTTCAGTGAGGGTTAGGGGGCGTTCAAGGGGCGTTCAGGGAGGGTTGGGGGTGTTCAGTTAGGGTTAGGGGGCGTTCAGTTAGGGTTAGGGGGCGTTCAGGGAAGGTTAGGGAGCGTTCAGGGAAGGTTAGGGAGCGTTCAGGGAAGGTTAGGGGGCGTTCAGGGAAGGTTAGGGAGCGTTCAGGGGGCGTTCAGGGAAGGTTAGGGGGCGTTCAGGGAAGGTTAGGGAGCGTTCAGGGGGCGTTCAGGGAAGGTTAGGGGGCGTTCAGGGAGGGTTAGGGAGCGTTCAGGGGGCGTTCAGGGAAGGTTAGGGGGCGTTCAGGGAAGGTTAGGGGGCGTTCAGGGGGCGTTCAGGGAGGGTTAGGGGGCGTTCAGGGAAGGTTAGGGAGCGTTCAGGGGGCGTTCAGTGAGGGTTAGGGGGCGTTCAGGGAGGGTTAGGGGGCGTTCAGGGAAGGTTAGGGGGCGTTCAGCGGGCGTTCAGGGAGGGTTAGGGGGCGTTCAGGGGGCGTTCAGTGAGGGTTAGGGGGCGTTCAAGGGGCGTTCAGGGAGGGTTGGGGGCGTTCAGTTAGGGTTAGGGGGCGTTCAGGGAAGGTTAGGGAGCGTTCAGGGAAGGTTAGGGAGCGTTCAGGGAAGGTTAGGGGGCGTTCAGGGGGCGTTCAGGGAGGGTTAGGGAGCGTTCAGGGAAGGTTAGGGGGCGTTCAGGGAAGGTTAGGGAGCGTTCAGGGGGCGTTCAGGGAAGGTTAGGGGGCGTTCAGGGAAGGTTAGGGGGCGTTCAGGGGGCGTTCAGGGAGGGTTAGGGAGCGTTCAGGGAAGGTTAGGGGGCGTTCAGGGAAGGTTAGGGAGCGTTCAGGGGGCGTTCAGGGAAGGTTAGGGGGCGTTCAGGGAGGGTTAGGGGGCGTTCAGGGAAGGTTAGGGGGCGTTCAGGGAGGGTTAGGGGGCGTTCAGGGAAGGTTAGGGGGCGTTCAGCGGGCGTTCAGGGAGGGTTAGGGGGCGTTCAGGGAAGGTTAGGGGGCGTTCAGCGGGCGTTCAGGGAGGGTTAGGGGGCGTTCAGCGGGCGTTCAGGGAGCATTCAGGGAGCTCATGGTCTTCTTCAGTCCAGCTGTCAAACGTGTTGAAGCTTCAAATTCTCGAGGAGCTTTGAATTTACTCTCTCCACATAATTTTGGTCAGATATGGACGAGCTGACGGTCTGAGAACAGACCTGAGCTGAACGAGCCGTCATCAGAACTCTGTGTGAGCTCAAAGTGTCTGTCTGGTGGTTTCAGGTTGCGGACGGTGGCGACGCCGGCGATGCGTCTCTCCAGCTGCTGCAGCAGTGGTGAGTTTCTCTGATGACAGTTGAATCAGTTTTGTGGTGAAGTGGCGGCTGAACGTGCTGTGTGTGCTTCAGGCTGCTGGAGGACGTCCTGCGGTACATCCACAGCGTCGCTCGCTGCGTGGAGGACAACGCCGACAAACCCACCGCCAAGTTCTGGAGAGTTCTGCTCAACAAAGCCTACGATGTCCTGGACAAGGTTCGCTGGTTTTATCACTGTCTTTTGTTTCTAACCAGTGATCCTACGTCAGATTTCACTGCGTGAGCTCGTCACAGTGTTACACCTGTTGTCACTGCCTCCTGTCGCCCAGGTGAACTCCCTGTTGCCCACGGATACCTTCATCACGGTGATGAGAGGGCTGATGGGAAATCGGCTGCCGTCCGTCAGGAGAAAAGCGATGGAGCTGCTGAACAACAAGCTGCAGCACAGGACGCAGTGGGAGCAGCAGCAGGTGAGACGGCGACGAGCAGCCATGATGAGACGTTTAAAGACAGGAAGTCACAGAAATACCTGAAAAACAACTTCAGCAACACAACGCAACTTAAATAAAAGAACTTTACAAAGTGACAGAACTGTGATAACATGATGTCACAAAGTGTCATTTAAGTAACAATTACTTCACGTCATTATTTTTGTCTTCAGTTAATTATCTTTAATAATGTGTAAAGAGGTTTAAAGTTACAAACGATGCTGAAACTCATCACAGCTTTCTGTCCGTCACAGGTCATTGCGCTCCTGCAGCTGACCGGCGACCTGCTGAGCATTGTGGGTAAAAGTCACAGTCAGGTGATGGAGGGGGAGGAGGTGGAGCAGGCCATCAACCGGCAGACAGCGCTCTACAGCCTCAAGCTGCTCTGTCGCAGTTTTGGCTCCGACCACCAGGAGGCGCTGCTGCCCGTCCTGCTGCAGACGGTGGACATCGTCACGTCTCCGCAGGAGGAGAAGAACGTGACGGGCAGCGCTCTGCTGTGCATCGCCGAGGTGGTCTGCACGCTCAAAGCCCTCGCCATCCCGCAGTTACCGAGGTGAGTCCGAAAACAGGGAGAGGAGGGGTACCAGCTGTCGGTCCACGTGGGGACACGTCAGCGAGGACACCTGAGGCCTGAACCTCCACGAGGCCTCGTCAGGTTAGGCACGTCTCACGTTGGTGGTTTTGGTTTCCTGCAGGTTGATGCCGGCGGTGCTGCATACGCTGACAGACAGGAAGGACTTGCTGACCAATGAGATCTACCTGCTGAGCGCTGTCACCGCCCTCCAACGTGTCACTGAGACGCTGCCGCACTTCATCAGCCCGTACCTGCAGGACACCACCTTACAGGTGTGATGAACACCTGCATGATAACACAGAGTGGCGAACAGAGAAGCAGAAACAGAAACTGTTTTCAGGTTTTAAAGAAGGCGTGCCCGTTAGCATGCTGATGTTAGCATGCTGACGTTAGCTCAAAGAAGCACTGTGTCAAAGTCAGGTGTGACAGAGCTGCTAGCATGAGTGCAGACAGATGTTAAAGGGACAGCACACAGACATTAGCCGTACATGCTAACTCTGGCTCATTTGTTGTGTTTCAATGAGCGACACAAACACAAATCAGTGGAGTGAAATCTTTCCAGAGCTTCACAACAACATGCAGATGTTTGTCACAGCATGTTCACGTGTGAAGCAGCTCATCAGCATCACGTCAACACTTCCTGTTCCTGCAGGTGTGTCGGCTGACTCAACTGGTGGAGACTTCCTCCTCCTCCTCCTCCTCCTCCTCCGCCACCTCCCAGCTGTCCACACGTCTCACCTCCCTCAGGAGCACCCTCGCCACCCAGCTGGCCCCCAGGGTCCTTCTGCCCACCATCACCAAGTGCTACAATAACATGGTGGTCGACAAGAAGGTGGGAAGTGTGAGCGTCAGTGTTTCCGCTGCTGCTCTCAACACGTTTTCGCATCAATTTGAGTGTTTTTGCACAGACTTAATCAACTGACTGAGGGGGTGTTTCCCTGCAGGGCCAGCTGGGGGCGCTGATGAGCATCCTGAAGGAACACATCAGTCACATGGAGAAAGATCAGCTGAACTTCCACCAATCAGAGCTCACGTCCTTCTTCCTCGCGGCCCTGGACTTCCGTGCTGAACACTGTCAGGTGGGTCTCACTGAAACACGTTGAAGGTGTCGCGTCCTCGTAAACCGCCTCCAGCTCAGGTTCACCTGCTGTCAGGCTTCTTCTCTGCCGTCTCAGCTGCAGCACACACTCCTTGTCTGTCGTCATCAGGGCGATCTGGAGAAGACGGCGGAGGTCGAGGGCCGCGTGATCGACTGCCTGCTCGCCATGGTGATGAAGCTGTCCGAGGTCACCTTCAGGCCGCTGTTCTTCAAGGTAACGTGAGTCAGCTGACGCGCCGGACTCGCCCCTGTGGTCGGGACCTTTGTGTCTCTTGCTGACGGAGTTGTTGCTGCTCGTTTCTCCCGCAGCTGTTCGACTGGAGTAAATCTCACAGTAAGGAGCGTCTGCTGACCTTCTACCGACTGTCCGACCGCGTCGCCGAGCGCCTCAAAGGACTCTTCGTCCTGTTCGCGGGAAACCTGGTGAAAGCGTTCGCTGACCTGCTGCGACAGACCAACAGCTGCAAGACAGGTGAGGCGGGCAGCCATCAATCATATGTGTAGAAGTATTACGTTTATTTTAATATGTATTTCCTTATTTTACCTCTTTGACCGTTGAATGAGGTGATCGATGATGTCGTCTCTTCCTGTCAGACAAGCTGCTGTTCGACTCGAGTCGAGCTGAAGAGAAGAACAGTCTTCTGCTTCAGTTCATCCTCGACTGCCTCCACAAGATCTTCCTGTACGACACGCAGCGGTTCCTCAGTAAAGAGCGAGCCGACGCCCTGATGGGCCCGCTGCTCGACCAGGTGAGCTCACCTGCACAGACCGAAACTCGCAGTGCGATGAATGACACCTGAGCTTCTGCTGCCACGCGTCAAAATGTTAACCAGAATGATTGAGAACAATAATCGCTTGTGTTCCCCATCACATGCAGCTGGAGAACACGCAGGGAGGAGAGCAGGTGTACCAGCAGAGGGTGACCCAGCACCTGGTTCCCTGCGTGGGTCAGTTCTCTGTGGCGCTGGCTGACGACGCTCAGTGGAAAACTCTCAACTACCAGATCCTGCTCAGGACCAGACACAGCGACTCCAAGGTGAGCGCACCTGCACGGGCACACACACACGCACACACACCTGCACCTCTCAGGCTGCCTCTCGCCTCTGATTGGTGGAGCCTGTTGGAAAGGCCAGCAGACAGCACTCAGGGTTGTCGTCCTGAACAGACAGCTCAGGTGGTGAAGATGTCTTCATGAGACACTTTATCATCATGTTAGGACAGAGAGTACAGCAACAGTTGATCGAAATGCTCACTTTTATTCTCCTCCTCCTCCTCCTCCTCCTCCTCAGGTGCGTTTCTCCTCTTTGTTGATGCTGATGGAGCTGGCGTCCAAACTGAAGGAGAACTACATGGTGCTGCTGCCAGAGACCATCCCCTTCCTGGCTGAACTGATGGAGGGTGAGGACGCGCGCGCACACACACACACACACACACACACTGAGCTGAATCACACAGCCTGTGTGTGTTAACGATGCTGCGTTCAGTCTAACAAACACAACTGAATTGAACACTTAGACAAACGTCCAGAAATCAGAGAAAAGACTCACTGAGTCTTTCAGTGAGTCTTCATGTTTTTAAGTGTCCTGCAGCATCTCAGTGATCCAGTGAGAGACGTCCGTCTGAGCATGAACACACAGCTAACAGGCGCCGCTAACAGGCGCCGCTAACAGGCGCCGCTAACAGCTAATTCAGACTCAAAACTTCCAACTTAAACTTAAGTTTTGCTAACAATGTTCACTGTGCGTGCGTGCGTGCGTGCGCGCATGCGTGTGCATGTGTGTGTGTGCGTGTGCGTGTGCGTGTGCGTGTTTTCCAGATGAGTGTGAGGAGGTGGAGCAGCAGGTCCAGAAGGTGGTTCAGGAGATGGAGAACATCCTGGGAGAACCGCTACAGAGTTACTTCTAACACACACACACACACACACACACACACACACACACACACACACACACACTCACTCTTTTTCCTCTCGTGTACCATAAATAAATATTGTTCTTTAATTCCTTGTGGGCTGTTTTTGTCTAAAACCAAAACTAAAACCTGTCTCAGCTCAGTCTGAACCTTCAGTCAGCACCTTTTCATCGCCGTCATCGTTCTGCTCGTCTTCCTCGTCTTCCTCCAGCAGCCACAGACACGGTTACTGACACATTGATCTGTGGCTCAGGCCTCACGCTGCCTCTAACCTTTGCTGACCAGGACCTCACACATGACCTTTGACCTCATTAGGACCAGTTTGGTCCTCATGAGGACTTCTGGTCCAGAACAAGACCAACCCCCCCAAGAACACAGGAAGAGCTGCACTGAGTCTCCTTCTTCTGTTGTGGTGAAGCAGCCAATCACCCACAGACTGGTACACCTGTTAGCACACACACACACACACACACACACACACACACACACACACACACACACCTGTCATCACAGGACGTACCTGCTCAGCTCTGAATGTTTGAAACTGAAACGTTCTTCATCAGGTGATGTTTCCTGACTCGTCCGTCGTTTCTTTCATAGAAATAAAAAACCTGTCTTTTATTCAATCAACCAATCAAAAACCAGCATGCTGACAGGAAGCAGTTTGCACCAGTGAAGAGCTGCAGGTAACCACTTCATAATCATCCGTTCATCTGCTCCCACTGTTTACGATGACAGAGCGTTCCACAGCGACGTCTTTAAATGTCCCCAAATATTCAGCTCAGGACAAACAGGAAACGAGGAGGCTGCAGGTGGACGGTGATTAAAGGTCGTCGCCCCACAGACGCTCTGACATCATCACGCCGTCAGCTCGGTTTTTTACAAGAAGAAATGTGATGCAGTGAAAAGCACCAACGTGTTTAAAGGTCCACGTGTCGTCGCTTTTAGACTTTTTACCTTCAGACATAAAACCGTGACTCGATCAGGGTCATTACCCAGCATGCCTCAGGTGTGACATCCTCTGGGATCAACGACCTGCTGTGAAGACCTTCATCAGTGAAACGTCACACTGGCCTTGAAGCTTTAGAATAATACCTGCAGGTGAATCACACCTGCTGCAGGTGTTCTCCGCTCTTCATCTTCATCTTCATCTTCATCTTCATCGTCTTCACTGATGCTTTGATCCTGATGCTGTGACTCTGAATGTTAATGCCATCAGTCACACTTCAGTCAGAATAAATACTTGTACTGCTCATACTGTGTTGTTGTAGTACTTGTACTGCTCATACTGTGTTGTTGTAGTACTTGTACTGCATTGAAGACGTCCCTGTAGGTGAGCAGGTTTGTTAATGAGTTTCTAATCTGCTCCTTTCATGAACACTGGACTCTTCTTCTGTGGTGTTTCCACACATTCATTTCTCACAGTTAAACGTTCACCAACAAGTGAACTGCTAATTAACTATCCGTGACGTCACGCCGCGACGCCGTCGAGCGGTGACGTCACAGGGCTTTTTAGGAGGCTCCGGTCTGCCGGTCTGTCTGTCGGCGGCTGTGTGTCCGTGTGTGTGTGTGTGTGTATGTGTGTGTGTGTGCGAATCAGCCAGCATGTGGAGCGCGAGGACGCTGCGGCAGCTCGCGCAGACTGTCAACAGACGGAGCCTTCATCATCGTCATCATCATCATCATCATGAGCGGTCAGTGGGGATCATCGGAGCACCTTTCTCCAAAGGACAGGTGAGGACACGGTGCTGTGTGTGTGTGTGTGTGTGTGTGTGTGTGTGTGTGTGTGTGTGTGTGTGTGTGTGTGTGTGTGAGCTGTAAATCTTGTTCTTCTGCCGCTGCAGCCTCGAGGCGGAGTGGAGAGAGGACCAGACCTGATCCGAGCTGCAGGACTGCTGCACCGACTGCACGAGCAAGGTGCGCGCGCGATTGTGTGTGTGTGTGTGTGTGTGTGTGTGTGTGTGTGTGTGTGTGTGTGTGTGTGTGTTATTCACAGTGCTGGAAGGAGTTCTCTGATCAGTTACTTTAGGAAAAGTACTAAGACAGCAATTTAAGAATACTTGATTATAAGTAACAGTCCTGCATTTAAAATCCTACTTTAATAAAAGTACAGCAGTCCAGTCAGTGTCATGCAGTAGAAGTACAGCAGTACAGTCAGCGTCATGCAGTAACAGTACAGCAGTACAGTAAAACGTCTCCTGTGTCTGATCTCTGATTCTGTGACTTCATCACTTTGTTCAGACTGAAGCTTCAGTGTCAGAGCAGCATGTTACTGTTGGAGCTGCTGCAGGTGGAGGTACTTCAAATACTTCAAATACTGTGAGCTAGTTTAGGCCAACGTAAGGGTCCGGCCCCTCCAAAGGGTCAGCCGATCATTCTGAGGGGTCGTCAGATGATTGATGAGAAAGAAGAGAGAACAAAGTTCTTCTGGACTTTTGACTCTTTGATCTTTAGTTTTGAACAGTTTGACATCTTCAGACCTCCAAGAATAATTCAGGTTATTCATTGTTAATGTAGTTAATCTGAAGTTGAGAAGGAGAACGTGACTCAGCTGTTTGGAAGAGGTCCCAGCCTCAAACATAAAAAGTACAATATAAAGTAGTATTGAATAAAAATACTCCATATCTTAAAATTGTACTGAAGTAAATAAACATGGTGACTGAGGACAATGACATCATGGAGGAGTCTGAATGAATATATTTAAATAACACTTAGTTTGAATTTTCAGACTTTGGCTGATTGTTAAACTCGTGATGAAGGTCAGACTCTTCTTCATCTGCATGTGAATATTTTGACTCAACTTTATGAGTCATTATTGTTACAGTCAGTGTTCAGTTTGTATCTGGGACACGACTTTAATCTGATGAGACTTACAGACTTAGAGGAAGTGTGTGCGTGTGTGTGTGTGTGTGTGTGTGTGTGTGTGTGTGTGAGAGAGAGAGCGTGTGTGCGTGTGTGTGTGTGTCAGAGAGCGTGTGTGTGTGAGAGAGAAGGAGCGTGTGTGTGTGTGAGAGCGTGTGTGTGTGTGAGAGAGAAGGAGCGTGTGTGAGAGAGAGAGAGCGTGTGTGTGTGTGTGTGTGTGTGTGTGTGTGTGTGTGTGTGTGTCAGAGAGAGCGTGTGTGTGCGTGTGTGTGTGTCAGAGAGCGTGTGTGTGTGAGAGAGAAGGAGCGTGTGTGTGTGTGTGTGTGTGTGTGTGTGTGTGTGTGTGTGTGTGTGTGTGTGTGCGTGTGGTCTGAGTCATGCTGCACACACACTCTCAGTTTTATTAATGGAACACAGCAGAGGATATCTAAGAGGTGCCCGACCTTGATCTGACCTAACTGGCTAATGTTAGCAGGCTAAACTAACATGCTAAAAAACATAACTACATCACAGTATTAGCATTGTCATTGTGAGCATGTTAGCATGCTGTTGTTAGCATTTAGCATGACCGTGGACTCATTGTCTGCTTTTGACCCAAAACACGATGTTCCTGTGGCGTTACAATCGTTTGTGTGTCTCAATTCAGGCGTCAAACACAAATCAATAAAACCGAACCATCGACACATGAAGCGTGTGTGTGTGTGTGTGTGTGTGTGTGTGTGTGTGTGTGTGTGTGTGTGTGTGTGTGTGACATCTCATAGGTCACTCATTTCACTGCAGCAGGTTCTTCAGTCTGTTTACTTTGCATTGCAAAATGAACAGATTCCCATGCGGAGGAGTGATCTGCTGGTGATGTTCACACAGAGAGCATTCTGGGAAATTCACCTGCTTCTGAAAGCTGGGTGGAAAGAAAGAAAGAGGACGGAGGGACTAGATTTTAAAGACCAGTCATTTTAAAGGGTCACTTCACTCAAATCACACACGTCCCCCACGTCTGAGATTCTTGTGTGTGTGTCTGCAGGCTGTGCAGTGAAGGATTATGGGAACCTGACGTTTGAGGAGGTGGTGGAGGACGAGCCGGTCGGGCTGGTGAAGCATGTGCGGGCGGTGGGCAGCGCCAACCAGAGGCTGTCAGAGGCCGTGCAGGCTGTGAAGAGGGACGGACACACCTCAGTGATGCTGGGAGGAGACCACAGGTGTGTTTGTGTCGTCCTATAGAAACACAGAATGTTCCACCTGCTGGAGGAACAATCATTCATACCTGAATCCCTCCAAAGCTTCCTGCCTCATGACACCTCAGCAGACAGTCGGCTCAGGTGAGCTCACGCTGCTGTGATGACCAACAGCGCCACCATCACTTGTGCCGACTGGAAACACGCTGAGACGGAAATCACTGCAGTCCGTTCAGACGTATCGACAGTGCAAATGCTTTCGTTCACCATCGCGACCTTTTTATGTCAAAATAACGTCCTTTCAACCACGAGGCCGACGTGCTGAATCACACCAACGCCCCCGTGTTTCCTGTCTGGAACTTTCCCTCGTCTTTAAATCGTTAAAGGACGGGATTGGACTTCAGTACAGTCCAGTGCTTCACCGTCTTGTAGTAAATGGTTAGTTGGTGGGTTGTTGACTTTAGTGTGACAGCAGCAGCCTGTCAATCATCCACCTGCAGGACACGGTCCAGGTCAAACGAGCCATCGATCAGCTCGGCTCAGTGACACGGAGCTCAGGACTCACTCGACCTTCCAGAAGCTCTTTTCATCGGCCTGCAGAACTTTGAGCTGTCAGCTGTCCAACGTCCTCTGTCTCGGTGTGAGCCGTCATGGCGGGACTTCAACTGTCTGGGCCAATGAAGTGAAAGACCTGAAGGACTTCCTTCAGTTTGCCTTTAACTGGGTCCAGCTGAAGGAATCAGTCCCTTCAGGATCATTTCACATCGGCACACCTGAAGACACGAAGCTTTCCAGAAACCCTGAATGAACGTCTGACTGCGATGAGCTCGGTCTGAATTAACATGTTGAGGATGTTGTAGGTGAATTATCTGATGCGTCCCTTTCATCATTCGCTCTGATTGGTCCCCACGACGAGTCCTTCTGCTCTGAGCTGCTGCTGCGCTGAAATAAAGCGAATGAACGCGGTGGCGTGAGAGGAGCCATGTTTTTCACGGGATTCAATCACGTGCTTCACTGTTTCCACCTCCTCACTCTCGTCTCTGTGTGTTCATCAGTCTGGCCATCGGCTCCATCCACGGTCACTCGGCGGCGGTCGGGGAGCTGAGCGTCGTGTGGGTCGACGCCCACGCCGACATCAACACGCCGCTGACCTCGTACACTGGAAACATCCACGGACAGTCGATGTCCTACCCGCTGCACGAGCTGCACTCAAAGGTCAGAGCAGAGTGTTGGTTTAATGGAGAGTTTTAGTTTCATTTAAAGGTCTTTTAACCACCAACTGACAGTTTTATTACAGTATTTGTCTTTTTGGCGGGAAGGTAACAAAAGCATCCTTTAATCTCTGTTACGAAGAGCAGGAAACGTGCCAAACAGAGCACCAGGAAGCAGCCGTTAACCATTAAAGTGAGCCTTTACATGTGGCGCCCTGGTCCTGGATCAGCTGTGTTTAGACCTTCTTCTTCTTCTTGGTGTCCACAGATGCCCGTCCTGCCGAACTTCTCCTGGATGAAGCCGTGCGTGTCAGCCAAAGATCTCGTCTACATCGGCTTGAGAGATGTGGACCCTGCGGAGCAGTAGGTTCTGAATGTGTCTGAGGTCCAGCTCAGTCCACTGTCAGCCATTTCACACGTATCTACCGTCCTTCCACTGGAGTCAACAGAGCGCTGTTCCTCAACACACTTCATGTGTTTCATCCAACCAAAAGCTCTGTTAGCTCCAGAGTTAGCATCAGCACTGGGAGTTACAGCCGATTCATCTTTCAAGACTTTTAGTAACAACGTTAACCTGATGAGGACGTTTGGTGTTTCAGTAATAAATAATAACTGAGTTTGGCACAAACACATTATTTTCTCTTGTTTCAGCTACATCCTGAAGCTCCTGGGTGTGAAGGTGTTTTCCATGTCACAGGTGGATCGACTTGGTGTAGCCAAAGTCATGGAGGAGACATGTGACTACCTGTCTTCCAGGTGAGCTCCACCTCCTCCATGACCAGCTTTCTAATGACCAAACAATCACCTGTTAACACCCTGCTGCACCCTCAGCACCGCTGAGCTTCATAGAGATGAACTGAGACCAACCAACCGATCCACCAACAGAGCAACTGATATGAGAGCAAAACTTCCTCTTGATATTAAAAAACATCAGAAGGTCCATTTGGTAGTTGCTCTGGAGCTTTTGATGGCGTCACAGCTTCTCCATCAGCAGACTTATAGTCCACGTTCACACAGTTTGGAATCTGAAATCTGACAGAAGATGACGATCCATCCAAAGCTCCAGAACAGCTGCTGAAAGCACGTCAGTCAGTCATTCTGCACGCCATCTTCATAAATGTTCTCACCTGAGCAGAGTCAACAAACCGATCCACCTGAGCTACGACATCGATGCCATTGACCCCTCCATTACCCCGGCGACTGGGACACCTGTAGTGGGAGGGCTCACCTACAGGGAGGGAGTGTACATCGCTGAACAGCTCTGTCAGACAGGTACGCCACCTGGACAGGAAACAGAAGTGCGACTCACAAATTAGTCAAAAAAGAGTCTTTGGAGACTCCGCGAAGACCTTCAGAGTCAATGACTTCCTGGGTTTTTCAAACATGGCCGGTTAATTATTGTGACTATGACAGTGTTTCTCAATTCCGGTCCTCGGGCCCCCCTGCCCTGCATGTTTTAGATGTTTCCCTCCTCCACCACACCTGATTCAAATGATCGGCTCGTCGTCAAGCTCTGCAGTGGCTTGATAACGAGCCACTCATTTGAATTGGAGCAGGAAATATCTAAAACATGCAGGGCAGGGGGGCCTGAGGACCGGAATTGAGAAACACTGGACTATGAGCATGTTAGCGTGCTGACATTAGCATGTAGCTGACATTAGCATGTAGCCGACATTAGCATTGTGGTGGTGGGGTGGTGAAACTATGAGCTGTTGCTGGTAGACACAGATCAGTCATTCCAGTGTGAATGCACACCTGTCCTGCTCCTGCAGGTCTTCTGTCGGGGGTGGACATGGTGGAGGTGAATCCTCTGAGGGGTCAGACCGAACAGGAAGTCCAGTCGACAGTCAGCACGGCGGTGGACCTGCTGCTCAGCTGTTTCGGACGCCTCCGTGAGGGAAACCACCTGCCGGATTACCGCCTGCCCGATCCTTGACGGGGACGACGCGGCCTCTCCGACTGACCTGATGGGCACCCAAACATCTCTGATCGCCACCAGGAACTGAACGGAAAATCAAGTCCAGTGTCCAGATTACCTGTAAGGAAGTGATGTCAGTGAGGTGCACGCTCCTGTTTACCAAACCGTCCGAGCTGTGAGGCTTCAAACCAAAGAAACACACCTGAAGGTCTTCCTGTGGACGCTCAGGACTCAGTTTAGAGTTTTTCAAATGAAATAATTCACTAAAGTTTTTCACTCATTCTTTCGTCTAAAAGGCGTCAGAGAAGATGTTCAGTTCCAGTGATATGAATCAGAGATGTTTGGACTTCTGCTTGATAAATAACAAGAAATCAACTCATGCCAGTTTTCTGTTGATTGTCATTAATTGTTTGAGCTTTAATTTGATACAAATGACCTCAAATGTAAATGCATCAAAATAAATTGAAAGCAGTATTTTATCTTCCGTAAATGTAATAAAATCCATTTTATCCTGTTAAATCAACCAAATAA
>NC_135093.1:705000-710000 GCF_051107435.1 Chaetodon auriga
TCACACAGCAGCGGTTGAAATGTGTGAAGCAGCTTTGTACTGATGAGGCCGAGTGGACCGTGAGTGTCACGTATCTCCTCTGCCTGTTCGCTGGTGGGTTTCCATACTGTCTGTTTCTGTCTGCGATTGTGTCGGTGATCCTACGAGGGACGGCTCGGGTACAGAAAACGGTCAGACACTACCGTAAAACCGCTCTTTCATTCTCTGCTTGTACGACTACTTGTACGTGTTGTACTGAAGGCCTCGGCCAGAACGTGTGACTGTGTGACCATCTGATGTTCTTCATCATCGACGTCAGGGTCGGACCTCATCGTGGTCCGATCCAGCACATGAGGGTCGAGCAGGACCAGTTTCTACATTCATGTAGCGCCCACACCTCCTCTCCCAGGGAGCTGTGAGTGGTTGATCATAGGTTGTCACAGCACCAACTAGTGACTCTACATTCTGATCACCTGACTCAGCAGCCGCCGCAAAGACAAGGGATACCTTCTGGTTGGATTCCAGCGTAAACGCCAGGGAAGGTGAGGTGTACCTGGACAGCAGAACGCTCTCCGAGGGGATAGATGGTGTACACCCCGCTGCGCCGGCTCGTGTCTTCTTTTTGGATGTCACTGCAGTCCACCGGAAGCTTCCTGCAGCTGGTCAGCAGTGGAGCCAGGAGGAGGACGACGACTGGTAGCAGCTGGAACAGAGATTTGAACTGAGACACAGAAAAGGTGAAGCTAATTGACAATGATGATCCTGATGGGCCGTCCCTGTAGCACCCAGCTAAGCTTCTGATAGCACGGCTTAATCTGAGATCCGTCAAACAAACGTACCTTCATGGTCAGATTCCTGCTGAGAGGTTATTTAACCGCTGATGTGGATCCGACTGATGCTCTGAAAACACAAGAATCAATGTAGAAACTGTTCAGTCAGCAAAGTCTCGTGAAGCTGATCGTCACAGAAACACACCAAGCTCAGCACGAAGGGAGTGACAGTAAACTGCAAGTCCTTGAGTTAATGTAGATTTAACCTGAAAATCATCATGAAGTCGAATGAACATCCACAGGAAGGATTACTGTGACGTCACAGAGAGTTTGAGCAAAGGAAATGACAAAAGACCATCATACTGCACACAGGTGTTTAATCAGGCAGGTGTAATGTCTCCTGGTTGGATGCTTACCTGTCTGAACTCACCTGCAGGTCGAACTGAAGAGACTTTGTGGCTTCACTACTTGTATACAGCCGGCAGCGTGATGTCACACCAGGCGGACCTTTAGAAAGACACATTAAATAAATAGCCAATTAAAAGAAGTGTGTACTCAGCTGAAAACCAACAGTCTAAAGTCAACACAATCATTTTATAATCACTCATTGGCACAGCCAACGATCTTATCTCAGTGTTTATCTGTCTCAGTGAAATCCTTTGTCTGCGAGTGTCTCTGTGGTGTGCTGTGACTTTAAGACAAAGACTGAGAGCAAAAAGAGGATTCCCACCTTAAAAACCAGGAGGACACCAGGGGACACCAGGAGGACACCAGGAGGACACCAGGGGACACCAGGAGGACACCAGGGGACACCACGAGGACACCAGGAGGACACCAGGAGGACACCAGGAAGACACCAGGGGACACCAGGAGGACACCAGGAAGACACCAGGAGGACACCAGGAAGACACCAGGAAGATACCAGGGGACACCAGGAGGACACCAGGGGACACCAGGAGGACACCAGGAAGACACCAGGAAGACACCAGGGGACACCAGGAAGACACCAGGAAGACACCAGGAGGACACCAGGAAGACACCAGGGGACACCAGGAAGACACCAGGAAGACACCAGGAGGACACCAGGGGACACCAGGAAGACACCAGGAAGACACCACGAGGACACCAGGAAGACACCAGGAGGACACCAGGAAGACACCAGGAAGACACCAGGGGACACCAGGAAGACACCAGGAGGACACCAGGGGGACACCAGGAGGACACCAGGAGGACACCAGGGGACACCAGGAGGACACCAGGAAGACACCAGGAGGACACCAGGAAGACACCAGGGGACACCACGAGGACACCAGGAGGACACCAGGAAGACACCAGGAGGACACCAGGGGACACCAGGAGGACACCAGGAAGACACCAGGGGACACCACGAGGACACCAGGAAGACACCAGGAAGACACCAGGGGACACCACGAGGACACCAGGAGGACACCAGGAGGACACCAGGGGGACACCAGGAGGACACCAGGAAGACACCAGGAGGACACCAGGAAGACACTAGGAGGACACCAGGAAGACACCAGGGGACACCAGGAGGACACCAGGAAGACACCAGGGGACACCAGGAGGACACCAGGAGGACACCAGGGGGACACCAGGGGACACCAGGAAGACACCAGGAGGACACCAGGGGACATCAGGAGGACACCAGGAAGACACCAGGGGGACATCAGGAGGACACCAGGAAGACACCAGGGGGACACCAGGAGGACACCAGGAAGACACCAGGAGGACACCAGGGGACATCAGGAGGACACCAGGAAGACACCAGGGGGACACCAGGAGGACACCAGGGGGACACCAGGAGGACACCAGGAAGACACCAGGGGACACCAGGAGGACACCAGGGGACACCAGGGGACACCAGGAGGACACCAGGAGGACACCAGGAAGACACCAGGGGGACACCAGGGGGACACCAGGGGACACCAGGGGACACCAGGAGGACACCAGGAGGACACCAGGGGACAGTGGAGCCTCCCATGGTTTCTGTGTGTCATACTGAGCTTCACACCCAGAAGATGGAAAAAGGAGCAGAAACGTGAAAAGTGACTTTAACTGACATTAACTTTCACCCTTTCTGCTGCAGGACACTGGACAGGGATGATCGGGGGGGTGAAGGCAGAGAGGGCCGCTGGGCTGAAGCTGAATGAAGCCGTGGCGGAAGCTTTAGAAACCCAGACAAGGTCGAGGTCCTTGCAGGTGGGAGGAGCAGGCTGGGCAGGATCCACCTGGACACTTCCTGCCTCAGTGACGAATCCCAGGAAAGACGCCTCTGACGCATGAAGCTGACATTTCTCGGCTTCACCAGAGACTCGACTGTCCAGAAACTCCTGCAGGACTCAGCGAACATGCAACAGATCCTGCTCAGGCTTCATCCAGACGAACCAAAACACGCCCAGCAGGTCCTGGCGACCATGATGGACCCACACAGCTTCGCTCAGTAAGCTGAGGTGAACCTCCGGATTCTGTTCCAGAGGTCAGAAAAGCTCCAAATCACATCGATGTTTGCAGGAAAAACCCAGCGATGGACAGAAGCTGAGTGGTTCACTCACAGACGTTAAGACTCCAGGTCATCTCAGGGGACCCAGAGACAACCAGAGACACTTTGACATTTCATCCAATCATAGCTGACTTCTCTCACCTTCTGACCTGCAAACAGTGTTTAAGTACAGTTAACAGATAGAACAATGAAGGTATTCACTCTGAGGAGGAACAGGAACTAGACGAGGTGTTTGAGAGGTAAACACGGATGAACAGAGCCTGTTTAATACCTTTAATCAAAGCTGGAAATTAAAAGTCATCCGTGTTGATGTTGGAGTGTTTGATGAGCGACTCGCCTCTTCTCTCTCGTCCTCTTGTTGACGGTGGTTTCTTCTTCTGGCTTGTGATGCAGCTTTGGACAGATCAGATCATCCTTCCTCACGCTTCGTTGTAATAAATGAAGCTAAATACACACTTCAGTACAGGGACAAAGGAGTCCAAATGATCCGTTCAGTTCTAGAGGACAGCTGACGTTTGTGGGTGCAGCCAGCGATCACTGAAGGTGACGGAAGGTGGACAGAAGACAGGTGACGAATTTACAGAGGAGCACAATAACAAACTGACCTCAGATCAGACCAAAAAATCAACATGCAGATGCAGCTTCCAGGTTTGGTACAAAAAACAGCAGCAGAGTACACAGGTTTGTAGTACTTAAGTACTACGAATGTGTACCAGTGCAGAACTGGTGTGTACTCTGTGACCTTTGACCACCAAAATCTGATCACTTCATCTTTGAGTCCAAGTGAACTTTTGTGCCAAATACGAAGAGATTCTGTCGAGGCGTTCCTGAGACGACGACGGCGATCGCGGCCGTCACAGGTGAGGAGGCACGAAAGGTGAGTTCATCTTTCTACAGAGCACGAACCACCCAGAGCGTGACATGACGCGACAAACCAGAAGAGTGCAGGTGAGTGTGGGCACGCGGACGGGCGTCAGGGTGAAGGGCAGGCAGCATCATCATCATCATCATCATCATCATCATCATCATCATCATCAAACGTCTTTCAGCACACAATCATGAATGTGCACAGAAAACATGAGGCTGATAAATCGAAGTAGAGACAGACACAGAGACACATGTCCCCTTCTGTCCCTCTGAGGACCCTAAAACCAAACTTCAGAGTCTAAAACCTTCAAACTACACGTCCCCACTCTGCTGGTTAAAGACAAACATGGGTGTGTTTGCACACACACAAACACACACACACAGTCCACAGCGTTGTGTATTAGTACTGCGTACGGTGCCACGCACAGCTGAGTGAGCTGAGCTCGGAGCAAACATCAGTCGGAGACGCTGTAGTTGAGCTGCAGTATTTCGTACTTTATTCCCTCTGATTGGAAACATGTTCCGGAACATTCTTCACCTTCGTGTCTTTGAACAATCATTTCAGTCGCACACACATGAACAGGAGTGTGACGCACACGCGTGTGCAGAAACTACAGCTGTGCTGAGCACAGACAGGCAGCGGTGAAGCAGACCTGAGGTCAGTGACTCAGAGTGAAACATGAACATGAGTGAGTGAGAGCAGCAGTGACCCACAGTGAGGACGAGTATTACCACGAAAACACAGTATTTATTCATTCTACATCTTTGTTCCTGTGGGACAATCCAAGTACATTTACTCAACTACGGTACAATTCTGAGGTACTTGTACTTTACTTGACTATTTCCAGTTTCTGCTGCTTTCT
>NC_135093.1:715000-780000 GCF_051107435.1 Chaetodon auriga
GGAAAAGTACTCTGTTACAAGTACAAGTCTGCAGCCAGGTAGTTTAGTCCAGTGGGGTCCTACCTAGGGGTCGGGCCCCTCCAAAGGGTCACCAGATAAATGTGAGGGGCCGTCAGACGATGAATGGGAGGAGATCTGAACCACAAATCCGTGTGTAAGAAGTTTGGAGGTGAAACGTCTCTTCAGCAACTCCAGAGTAACTAAAGTAAGAAGTACCTACAGCCGTCGGATCGATGCAGTGCAGTGAAAGTACAAAATCTGCCGCTCAGACGTTGTGAAGTAGAAAGTAAGACAAAGTGGAAATACTGAAACAGAGTACCTCAAAACTGTGTTGTACTTGAGTAGATGTACTCAGTGACTTTTCACCACTGCGGAACAGAAACAGCCAATCAGAGAAGTTGATTTGATCTTCAGTCACCTGTCAGGTGTCTTCAGTGATAATTATCACCTGACAGACACAGAACCAACGAACTGCTCGGCTCGTTCACCAAACCAGATCATGAAGACGAGTGAAGGAGCACCGACGAGGTTCCTTCTCAAAGACTGAAGCCACTCAAAGTGAACTGAAGCCGGCTGAAGCCGAAGCAGCTGATTTGAAAGCGTCCACACGGCAGAGCGTCCTGCTGCCTCAGCAGCAGAGACGGAGAGACGACGAGCGTCAGACAGACTTCTGACGTCCTCTCCTCCTCATGTGAGAAGAGAAGCAGCCTTTATCCCGGCAAGAGCAGAAGAAATGAAACTTCAAACAAACCTGTAGCTTCATTAATCAGACTGATCACGACGTGGAACTGGCAAATAGAATAAGCTTCATTTGTGTTAAAATGATTGAAATAATTGAGAGGAAAAGCTGGAACCGTGAAGTGTTTTTACATGAAAAAAGACTTAAATCATCATCAAAGTAGTTGATCACTGATTTTCTGTCAATCCACTGATCAATCGACTAATCATTTCACTTCTATAGACTATTTGATCGTTTGATTTAGAACAAAACGTCTTATTTTATAAACACTTCAAATCTGTAAAGTAACTAAAGCTGTCAGATCAATGGAGTAAAAAGTGCAGTATTTCCCTCTGAGATGTGCAAGTGACATGAAAAGAAATACTTCAGTACAAGTATCTCAAACGTAATTGAGTAAATGTACTTTGTGGGCCTGCAGCTTGTATTTCTGCTCTTGCCAGGCCGACGGCCGGCACAGCGGCGGAGGACAGGAGGACATGTTGGGGGACACAGGGGGGGGAGCAGGAGGGTGAGACAGCTGTCGTGTCCCTGCAAACGTCCCTCCTGCTCGGACAGCTCTTACCTCTTACTGATGCGGTAGTGGGCCGTCTCCAGCACACCGGTTACGGGGTTAGAGATGGTGGCTCGACGCAGCTGTGGAGCCAATCGGCCGACAGTTACAGGGAGACACACACCGACTCCCTGATGCATCACACTCATTTACACTGACATGCTGTGTGAGGGCGTGCTTCATGTCCTCGTCACAAATGCTAATAGACCAGAGCTAAAGCTAACTGGTCCCAGGTCATGATATCATGCTAATGGACTGGAGCTAAAGCTAACTGGTCCCAGGTCATGATATCATGCTAATAGACCAGAGCTAAAGCTAACTGGTCCCAGGTCATGATATCATGCTAATAGACCAGAGCTAAAGCTAACTGGTCCCAGGTCATGATATCATGCTAATAGACCAGAGCTAAAGCTAACAGGTCCCAGGTCATGATATCATGCTAATAGACAGATCAGTTTGAAACATCCATGTCTGCTTGCTAGTTTTTTTATTTATGTATTTATTTTTACACTTGATAGCACGTTTTCACCAACCATAACTGCTGATAAATGGAATAGTGTGAAACAGCGAGTGTTGATCCAAACATGACAAATGTAAAACTTTAAACAGAACACGCAGGTTTCTTCTCTGACTGCGAGTCGACGTTTCACTCACCCTGGGTTTGGCCAGCTCTTTGACCTTCTCCATCTCCTTGTCAGACACGATGTTGTGGTATCGGACAATGTGGGGGCGGTCCCACTCGTCTTCCTGCTTCACCGGGCCGATCACGTATTTTGGGTGGCGATTGTTGTCATGGTAACGGCAGAAGAGACGGCTCTGCCTGCGGGGAGTCTAACGGAAAAGAGAAGCAGGATGACGTCGGTGACATCCTACAGGTGTGTGTCTTAAAGCGTTTCTCTCTTCTCACCATCCTGAGGCCCTCGCCGCGACACAGCTCCTCGTACTTCTTCCTCTCCGGCAGGTAATCGTCAGGTCGACCCTTCCTCCGTCTCCCATCGGTCTCCTCCTCCTCTCTCTCCTCCATCTTCTTCTGTTTGGTCAGCTGATACTCAAAGTACTTCAGGTTCCCGTTGGCTCGCTGGTGTGCTGGGTCTAACCAGACCAGATCATATTCAGGTCATTCATTCTGTGAGCGTACTCATTTACTAAAAGACTGACACTGTTTAGCTCTGTAACCATGACCTCCATGTTCCACCGCCAGTCTGTCTCTCCTGTCCTCCCACAGGAGTGGGTCTGTGTTATGATGCATGCGTTCCCTCCGTTTGGTCATGGATCAATGCAGCTAAACCCTGACAGAGCTACTCTAAAGCTAACACTTAATAAGGCTAACAACCCAGTGAAGCTACTTTAAAGCTAACAGATGGGAGGAACACTTCAGGAAGCTACCAACCAGCCTGAACTCGCTCTTTAATACATACGTGACACTGATGGGACCAGCTGTCACATCTGATTGGCGGATCTGAACTTGAGCGGTCTGGATAAGCAGCTGTGTTACTGACCGAGCTCCAGCAGCCTCTTGGTGTAGTCCAGCGCTCTGTCCAGCTCCCCCTGCTGGTAGACCGAGTAGCTCAGGTAGTCCAGGATGGTGACAGTGTCCACGGTGCTGGACGCCTCCCCCTGACCGAGCTGCCTCAGGGCCTGAACCATCCACAAGTCCGTGTGGTAGTAGTCCGCCTCCGAGTACGCCACCTTCCCGAGGTCGTAGCAGTCGTCCGCAGTCAGAACGCTCCGGGGAGAGGAGGACGAGCCTGAGCAGGAGGGGGAGAAATATAATACTATGTCTTTTGTGACAGAGATGAACCTGACGCCCCCGACGTCCCCCTGACACACCCCTGACACCCCCTGACGTTCCCCTGACGTCCTGCTGACGCCCCATTGACGTCCCCCTGACGGCCCACTGATGGCCCCGACGTCCCCCTGACGTCCCCTTGACGCCCCCCTCACGTCCCCCTGACGGGTAGGTAGCTCCCCTGACGTCCCCCTGACGCCCCCCTCACGTCCCCCTGACGGCCCACCTGACGCCACCCTCACGTCCCCCTGACGCCTCCCTCACGTCCCCCTGACGTCCCCCTGACGTCCCCCTGACGTCCCCCTGACGTCCCCCTGACACCCCCCTGACGGCCAGGCCTCATCTCTCTGCTGACCTGGCAGCTCTCCGGTGGAGATGGTATTGGTGTCCAGCTGGTAGGTGTCCTGCAGCCTCATCAGAGCTTTGGCGGCGCCGACCTGGTCGTCATCGTTGGGGAAGTGCTGCCTCTGGATGGTGAGGTTAGAGATGAACACTGAAACACCACAGAAGAAGAACACACACAGGAACGGTCAGTGTGGAGACAGAGGACGTAATACAGGAAATAAATCTGCTCATTTTTCTTTGTTTCTGAGAGTTTGAGCTGCTTCTGAGGATGGACGATCAGAGTGTGTGTGTGTGTGTGTGTGTGTGTGTGTGTGTGTGTGTGTGTGTACCATCTGACATGTCAGTGAGCACCAGGCTCTCCAGCTCCCCCCACTCTGTGTTGAGTCTCTTCATCAGTTTGAAGGCGTTCACCGGGTGTCCCAGGAAGCCCTCGGGATCCTGAGTGGCCGCAGCAGAGAGGACGTCCAGTTTGTCCGCCCATCTGGACACACACATGCAGGACTTCGACTTGTAACAGTGTACTTGTACAGTGTGGGGTTAGTACTTTTAGCAAAGTAAAGGATCTGAATACTTCCTCCACCATGAATGTCCCCTTTGGTTAATAAAAGCCTGATTACTGACGGTGCCGACAGGTGGAGCTGTGGATTCAAGCACCTGGCGGATACCAAAGCTCTGATTAGTCGGGGGTCCGACATGAGTCCGCCGTGTGTCTGTGACTGTATGCTCGTCTATATTTGTCTCAGAGGAACAAATAATGACTGGTGTGACCTCAGGACGAATCGTTTTTGACTGTTTTCGGTGTGACAGACTGAAGACGACGCTGAGACGTCTCTTACTTCTTTATCTGCTCCAGTTTGTTCTCCTCGGCTCTGATGTAGTCTTTCAGGGAGGTGACCAGGTCCCTCTCTGTGAACAGCAGGTCAGTCATGTGACCTGAGAGAAAACAAACACACACACACACACACACACACACACACACACACACACACACACACACACACACACACACACAGGTCTCTTTAGGTTGACCTGATGTGCAGCAGGTCATAGATGTTTGAGACAGAGCAGAGGAAGTAAGAACAGGAGGGACACCAGAAGGACTCACCGATGGAGGTGAAGACGTCAGTGTGAGCCGAGGAGCAGGAGAAGAGGAGGACGTGGATCAACAACCAAGTCATCGGGCCTACAGACAGAGAGACACAGGGTCAGAAGTACAGTGATGACGAGACGAAGGACTCCAGATTCAGAAGGCCGAGGGCGCAGACATGAATCGTGTCACGAAACGTCCCGATCCTCTGACACCAGGTGGTTTCACCTGAATGGCCTTTCTACAAGGTCACATACGGTACGTCCAGTGTCACCAAGAAGAACGACTCCTCTGAGATGTAAAGTGGCCTGAAAAGAAAAGACTCAAGTGCAGTACTAATACCTCAAATCTGTACTCAAGCACAGTATGTGAATAAATGTACTTAGTTACATTCCACCACTGGTTTGGGGGGTTAAAAAAGTCAAAATTTTGACTTAACATCATTTCATATTTTTGACTTAATATGAAAAAGTCAAAATGTTGAACATGATATCTCACCACGTTCATACAGTGACTTTAATGTCTCCCCTCCTGAAATCTAAGCCGTTAGTCGCAGGATCTGAGGGGACAGATTTGAGTGTAACACCATCCCTAAATAACCAAGTTACGTACTTTCCCTGATTTGGATGTTTATTCCTGTTGTTTGTATGTTAGGACAGTGCTGTTTACTGGTGTTTTATGACTAAATGAAATCTATTTTTTTAGTCCTGAACCGAACTGTCTGAGTTCAACGTTACATCAGCCAAAAAACACTGATTATAAGACAGGACAGGACAGCAGTTGGACTTGTCTTAACAAACTCTGGACCTGTCCAGGAATGTCTGAACTGGGAGGTTTTCTCCTGCTGGGAGCTGAAAGACAAGAAGCAGGCAGATCTGACGGTCGACACGACAAGCCAACAGTTAACATGACGCTGATTTAGGGTCCTGAATTTAAGTGATCGAGGAATTTTCTAGATGAACCCGAGACCGACGAGAGTTAACGCGAGAGTTTCTGCTTCGTGTCATCAAGGCAGACGGACACAAAAACGACATGACGGAGGTGTTTTTACCGTATTTCGCCATGAGATGAGCCGTGAAAACAGGAGATCCCTCCTTAGTTTCTCATGCAGTCACAAAAGCCCTGAAATTCCCTCCTCTGATCCTCCAGAGTGACGCTAACAGCAAAAGACGCCCAACTTCTTCTTCTCCGCTTCTGACAAAATGGCGGCGAATCAACCTTCACCACCACCTGCTGGACGGGATATGAAACGGTTCTGCCTTATCGAAGGCGTTTATTTATGTGAAGTGTCCTGTTATTCAGATACTTGATTATTCTACCAGCCAGGCTAACGTTAGCAGCTCTGATGTTAAAGTCTCACCTCCACAGGAAGCACAAACCACAGACATTCAGGTGGGTAAAGTTTATTGTAAAGGTGCATCTTATTAAACATTGATAAACAGTGAAAAACACATTTTTCTGTGCAGTGACCTCCTCTGAGGTGAGTCTTTGGTGTCACGTCACTTCACACTGAAAACATACGAAGCCCACAGGTTCTCCATCATCATTGTATCAAACAGTTATATTTACAATACGTACAAATGTTGTACACAAACTGCAGCTGTAAGTGTGTCTGAAAAGCCAGTGGAACAGGCCATGAAGAAGAGGAGGGTGAAGGTTTCCTCTCAGACACCCAGGTTTAAGTGTAAAAACAGTCCAAAGTGTTTGTATATGCAGATCTGTGTGTTTCTGTGTTGTCATCCACGTGTCTGTTTTGTAGAAAACTTCCTGAGGAAGAAGCTGCTCGTCTGTGAACACAACACCTCGCCTTTAAAGAGGCGTTCAAGGACCTCTCAGCAGATAAACTGTACATCAGTAATAAGGTCAGTCTGGGAGGCTCTGCGACCTCCTGCAGGTATTTCAACATGAAGGGCTGTAATCTGGATTTCTTCTTCTTCAGTTTGTGATTCCTGAAATGTTTTGAAGTGAAGAAAAAGGTCAGAAAGCGTCGCTGTTGGCTGTCAGCTGACCGTTTCTCAGAAGTAAACAAACTGGATGTTCTCACTAATCTCAAAAATATCATGAATTTCTTTTGCAACTTTTTGATTTTATTCTCGAACTATTACTTTTTTCCTTTTTTCCCCATATTTATTTTTTCTCTAATATTCCAACTTTTTCTCATAACGTTTGGCTTTTTCTCAAAAAGTATTTCAACTTTATTCTTTGTCTGTCCAACAGTGGCCCTGAAAGGTTGTCACACAGAGAATTAGTCCTCGCTCTTCTCCTGTTGACACTGTCGACGTGGACATGATGTCACTTCCTCTGTGACTGCACATGAAAGGAAAACACATCAAACAACAAAATCAACCCAGAAATGCAACAAACGTCACAAAAAATAAGTGTGTCCATCAGCAGTTTCTCTTAAACTCAGTTCATCACTCGCAGGTTGAACTGTGGTTTCTGAAAGATCTCGGACTTTGACTTTTCGGCCGTTTGCTGCAGAGATCTGAAGTCTCGTCTACGTCTCGTTTCATCTCAGCTTCTGTTCTGCAGGTGTTCACTGCGCCGTGTGTTTTTTCAGAGGCCGTTTCTTTCATTTGTCTTTCTGGAAAAGCTAGAACATGAAACAGGTTTTGTCTATTTCTAAAACGTTAACAAAGATACTGTACAACAATTCATTTGTCAGCATTCAACAACTAAAGGTAAGAAATGTGTCAGTGGAAATCCACAGTCACTGTTTTGGAGGCTCAAGTTTGGCATCATGGCCGTGGCCATCTTGTTTTTTTGGAACCAGAAGGGACCATATTTGGACGAGAGGGTGGAGCCAGGGAGGATACATTATGCTACGCCTCTGTCCTGATTGGATCTGACAGAGAACTCGAAGACGCACCACAGCAACGACTTGTCAATCACGAGGCAGCCACAGTCTAAAGCACAGCAGCTTCATCGTCTGTTTGTTTGAAACTGGGCCATAACTCACCGAATGAACGTCACGCTGCCCTGACGAAGACTTCAAACTAGAGCCTGAGACCATGAACCCATCAGGAAACTGTTCAGTGAGGTCAGAAATCGAGCAGAAGAAAGGTCATTTTCTCATAAGTTTCCATACAAGCAGCCTTCTGCTCAGTCACTGGAGTCGCCCCCTGCTGGCCGTTAGACAGGATGCAGGTTTAAGGCACTTCTGCAGCTTCACTTTCCAGACGACACTGTTCAGTGTTCACACAGTCTGAGGTTTTCACCGTGGCCTCGCCATCAGAATCACATTGGAGAAGCAAACAGTTCACAAAGACGTGGGGATGAATTTCGCTGTGACCATGAAGACACAGATTGACGACACATGATGACGCTGCACCCTCTTCTGCTTCCGATTGGTTACTGTGTTTGATTTCTGCTTAATGTAACTGGTCTCTTAGTTTTTTCTGTTTAAGATGCTAAAATGAAACCAAGCTTGTTTTATCTTTGTAAACTGGACAGGGTGTTCAGATTCTTCTGTCCAGCGGAGCAGCAGGTATCATTTCTCTGTGAATGAGGACAGAAAGTCAAATGTTTCAGCTCTTTAGAAAAGCTGGTGACAGAAACTGTGTGAGAAAACAGTCACCTGACGCCTCCACTTCTTCTTCTCTGCTGCTCATTTGTGGCAGTAACAGGTGATCTGGAAGGAGCAGGACGTCTCCTCAGTGCTGACAGAACAGATGACTCGTCATGAAATCAGGTGATGGTGCGTTCACTGACACTGACCAGCTGTTAGGATATTTTACAGCTGTTTCTGCAGCTCTGTGCGGACGGGCTGAGAGGCGGCGGGCGAATTAGTTTGGTTTTTTTCAGCAGCGCCCCTCCAGTCCTCTTGGTGGCACCGTGGTGAGCCGCGGCGTTGGCGGTGACAGAGTACGAGCGTCCGTGCATCATGCGGGCGTTGAGGCCGTTGGCCATGGAGAAGGACTTCAGGTGAGACTTGAGAGCCAGCGGGAGGGGGAGTTTGTCCACCAGGTGGACTGGAGTGCAGGAGACAATGGAGCGACAGCAGAGGTCCTGAAGACTCAACACTGACAGAGACACAGACAGACAGAGAGACAGACAGACAGACAGATAGTCAGAGAGACAGATAGTCAGAGAGACAGACAGACAGAGAGAGAGACAGAGAGACAGACAGATAGTCAGAGAGACAGACAGACAGAGAGAGAGACAGAGAGACAGACAGATAGTCAGAGAGACAGACAGACAGACAGACAGACAGAAAGTTTTTTAGATTTCAGGTTTTGTCTTTGCGTATTTCAGCACAGCAACACATTTCATGAGTTTCTGTGTCGTTCTCTGACTGACAGCTGCTGAAGAGTCTTAGATATATTGAAAATAAAACATATAAATACAAACAAACGCTGCATCTGAGGTCACTCATTCACTCACCAGCTTCCTCTCTGAGCAGTAAATTAAGATGTCAGACACTAATCATCATCTCACATCGTCACTGACAGCTGCTGAGTCTACTGTAATAAATCTATTGGTTAAAAGGAAAATTAATTCACTTTTTGTCTTCAATAACTGAAGGCTTTTATAACATATTCAAATCAAACCACGGAGAACAAAGTGTTGTGCTTCAGTGTCCAGCAGAGGGCAGCACAGACCTCACAATCCTCAACACAAATCACAGCCAGAGTGTCATCACCTGTCAGCCAATCACTGAGTGAGTTCATTCAGGACACACAACCCTCAGAAATACAAACAGACCAGCGCAAACATGTTAGCCAGGCTAGCAGTTTCCCCCTGTTTCCAGTCTTTATGCTAAGCTAACGAGCTGCTGGCCGAGAGCGAGAGAAGAGGATTAGATTTCTTTACAGATTCTGATTGTTACACACAAACACATGAAGACTTTATAAAATCTGATGTTTTGTTATAAATTAAACAACCCAACAGTTTGAACAAGTACACCTGAAACAATTAGCTGATTAATTTGACTTTGACTTGTAACAGAGTATTTGTATAGCGTAGTATTAGTACTTTCACTGCAGTAAAGGATCTGAATACGTCTCCTCCACAGGAGGACTGACGGACCTTTGTTGGGTCTCCACAGTCTCTCCATGCCGTGTCTCATCAGGACGATTCGAGCGAGCTCCGTGAACGACTCGGTGATGTTGAAGTTGCACAGCGGGCTGACCTCGAAGAAGGTGACGCCCAGCTTCTCGGCGTAAACCTGCGCCTGCTCCGTCGTCACCTGTCGCTTGTAGGCCAGGTGGAGACGGTTCCCAACCAGGATCTTGGGCACCCCTGGAGCATGCTGGGTAAACAGGAAACTTGAAACAGGTGCATGCTCATTCAGCTTCTGTGGGACGACAGCTGCTCAAACAAAGAGGCACATTTTTGCAAAGTGAAGACAAAATGAACTGAACTGATCAACCGAATGGGAAGAATGAACAATTCTGACGTGAG
Organism: Chaetodon auriga; assembly: GCF_051107435.1. Lineage (NCBI taxonomy): Eukaryota > Metazoa > Chordata > Actinopteri > Chaetodontiformes > Chaetodontidae > Chaetodon > Chaetodon auriga. The sequence goes on from NC_135093.1 coordinate 724,914, forward strand.
GTCAAAGACGTCTGTGTGCTGTGTTGCAGAGCTATCTGCTGACATTAGCATGCTAACCAGCTAGCTGCAGCTCATCCTCTCTTGTAACATCACCTTGTGCTTCGAGAGGTGAGAGCTCAGCCCCCCCGTGGTCTCAGCTATGGTTCAGGTCAGGGGAATATATTATGTCACCGGGGGTCCTCATAAGCACAGAAGTTCAAAACTGTGTGTGAGGGTCGGGCTCATTGGAGCTCCATCAAGCTGAAGAAGAAAGCGATTAAACGTTTAACTGATTGTGTTGGAGAATAAAATGAGGTGAAGGGAGAAAAAAGTTGTTTAAATAGAAGTTAAGGGTCAATAGAAAGACCATTTTAGACAAAGGCTTTGTGGGATTCTTGACGGACTCAGGTACGTTCACCGATGTCCAGGCCTGTTTCAGAGCTGCGCTGTTTGCCCTCGTGCGGTCGACTCACTGAGAGAGGAGCTCAGTGGAGTTAAATATCACTTCAGACTGACGATAAAACACAGAAACAGTCCAAATCACGGCCTTAGAACCACTGACAGGATCATACAGAGACCGATTGATCGACTGATTGATCGCTGACCTCGTCTATCTCCTTGATCCACCTGTCGATTCCGTCAAAGGACCAGCGGTTGGTGATGTCGTACACCAGAATAACTCCCTGAGGAGAAACAGAGAGAGAACTTTTCAGCAGTTCAGCAACAGTTAGCTAGAATTAAAAAAGAAGGTAAACATGAAGGCCTCCCTCCAAATACAGAGCAAATTGCAGACTTTGCTTCACCTCAACGTCAGCTGGGAGGAGAGAGCGAGGCGGCTGGACCCGACGCTCGCCACACGGTGAGAGCAGATGGAAAACCCTCCATGAGGGATCACCAGCAGCAAACGCTCCAGCAGCAGCTCTGACTCAGAAAACCTCCCAGCTGTGCTGGATTATGAGCGTTTGGGTCGACATGCAGAGAGTCAACCACAGCTGGAGTCTCTGATTCAGCTTCAGTCGATGAAAACTACACGGTGTCATTTTGTTCAGAGACTTGAGGACAAAGACCGTTTCTGTCTCATTTGCCTCGACTTCTCCAGCCAGCGTCAGAGCTGAGAGGACCGAAGCACCGATTCAAGTTATTTCTTAAGCAAAAAAGTCAAATGAGCAAGTTGCAGCTTCCCTTTTTAGAATATTGGAGGCCACTGGTTGGACAAAAGAAGACGAGTGAAGACGTCAACTTGTGCTGCGGGAAACTATAAGGGACATTTTTCACTGCGGGCTGAAATCTTATTTCCACAATGAGCCTGAAAACAAGCGGTAGCTGCAAACGAGCGTTAGCTGCAGCCTTAATGAATGAAGAAGCACATGATTTAACTCTTCATGTCCATTGTTGGACTAACACAATAACAGATGGACATTAAGGTTATTATTAAGCCTCTCTCTCTCTCTCTCTCTCTCTCTCTCTCTCTCTCTCTCACACACACACACACACACACACACACACACACACACTCAGGATTCATGATTGGCTTCGAGGCTCGCTGTGGCGGCTGTGTCACTGTTGCCATGGTGATATTTCCTCTGTGAGTGATGACAACAACACGACTTCATTGAATGAAAAGTGTTTTTATTCCTCCACTGGGAGCAGAACGAGGCGGTCTGAGGCGCTTTGGTGTGTGGGATGAGGTTCTTCACACGTCCCCTCAGCACTCCGTCTGTCTGAGGACTCCATATTAACATTAACACTGTCAACAGCTTTACACCTGGAAAATCGCTTCAGGTGAACTCAGAGTACGTACATACAGGAATGTTTCAGACATCTGGACTGGGATGTTTGATTAAAGCCACAGCTTAGCTTTAACAGCTCTAAACTACTGACTACTCACCATCAGCACATAGCTAACAGAGTAATAGCATGGCTAAGCTATCAACTATCCAACATCCAGGAAACAAAGTTAGCTCTACATTAGTTCATTACCTAACCGTGACCACAGCTAACGTGACATTAGCAGGGAAAAGCTACCGTAAATCCCAAATCAAGACACATCAATAAAACCAAATAAGGCCAAATTTTAGCCACAGGGCACAAAGCTAACTCAACATTAGCTGAGTTAAACTTAGCAGAGGGCACAAAGTTAGCTTAGCATTAGATGGGTTAAGGTACCGACGACACAATATCAGCTAGCCAAGCCTGTAGATATCATAATATTTACTGGTCTGAGATACTGACATCAGATAGAAGAGCACATGGCTAACATAACATTAGCTGGATTAAACTACCAGCAGTCCCACATCCACTACATAAATCTAACTCAGCGTTAGCATGGCTAAGCTACTGGTAATCCAAAGTCAGCCATAAGGGAAACATAACTCTGCTGACTGGCTCAATTTACAAAGGGAATTATCTGTAGCCAATCAGAGGGCTCCTTCTGTTTCAGCAAATCATGTAAAGCAGCTTAGTTTCATGTTGTCACATCGTGTCTATATGGCTAGCAGTTAGCAGGGCAACCTGTCAACTAAATAACCTCTACTGCTTGATAAAGAAGCAGAAAATGACTCTTAATCAATAATCAATAATGCTCAGTCTTTTCAAGAAAGAAAGAAAGCAAAACATCTCTGATTGGCAGCAGGGCACTCAAATGTGACTTTGGTGTTAATTCACGACAGCTAGCTACACAGCATCTTCTCACGAGATCAGTGATGTCATTTCTCCCTGAAGTATGTCGAACAGGTAAAACATGTGACCTCACAGGTGTGCCAGCGGCTTTAACAAACACATCCAGTGAACGTGGGCGGCTAGAGAAACGTACCTGTGCTCCTCTGGAATAAGATCTAAAGATAGTGCAGAATCGTCCCTGACCAGACGTGTCCCTGAAACAACAGAGAATAAAAGGTCAGGGGCTGAGGTATCAGGGTCAAAGGTCAAGCTGCTTCACGCAGATGCTCACACTGTAAAGTCAACATTTCGTCTTTTTCTGAGGACACTTCATGGAGAATCTTCACCATCTAACCTTGCTGTTCTTGACTTGGGTCATATCTTTAGACTTGACTGGGGACTTGCGGTCTTGACACGGGATTTGGTCTTTGTTTAGGACTTGGCTCTGGAGTCGTTAGGCTTGACTGTGGACTTGATCTTGACTCAAACCTTCATATGAAATGTGCTACGATTCATGAATCAGTTCCTGAATTAATTTTATTTATAAACAAATAACTAATGCTGAGTCTGTTAGCTTGATGCTAGCATGTAATGGGAATTACAATTAAGGCGCTAATGGAAATTAGCATCATGGCCACAACAATACTGTGTGAGCGAATTAACTTTACTTCACATAAAACAATGTGTGATCATATTGACAGGCTTAAACTTGTTATGCTCAGTGGAAACAACTTACTTTACTTGACTAACTCAATCTGCTGCTGAAACACACCACACTGACCAGCTACAGCAACCTCAAAGGGTTAAAACTCAAACTAAAAGTCCAGGTGGGTTTTAAAGTACAGCCACCACTAGGGGGAGACACTGACATTATTATTATTAGCTTGACGAGCAGGAACAGCTAAATGTATCAGCTGACTTCAAACAGTATTTTATTCACCACTTTTATGTGCAACGATGCTGCTGGAATATAACCCAGTCACTGACCGATGTGCATTATTTTTGGAAACATGGCTCATGATATTCAGTCTCTGGCAACGCTTAAGAATCGCGTCGTGATAGTGTGGAATGAGGAGACAAGCATGTCGTAGCAGCTGTACTTCTACATCACTCTGGACCCTCCATGCTGTCGTACAGTACTCCTCTTTACTCAACACGGGGCTGAACTGTGCTCTGCCTTGTTTTGGTGAGTGTCGACAGTGAAAAACAAGAGTGTGTGTTTCCCAACAGCAGAGCTGAATACCAGAGCAGTGTTTTGGTTGGCTGGACGAGGACGCTCACTGGCTGCCGGCCTGCTGCTTCTGACCGGGCCAGAGAGACGGCCAGCTGCCAGTCTGTGAGTCAGGTGGTCCAACAGAACCAGTAAGATTCATCATGAAGTGACACTGAGAGACTCCATCAGCTGCTGTCAGCAGGACTGAGCTCCATCATGAGAGCGACAGGAAATGATCCCAAACACGAGTCTGTGATGGTGAAACTGGATTTACTCAAGTGTGTGTAGAAGCAAGCATTAACACACACATACACACACACACACACACACACACACACACACACACACGGAAGTGTCTCATCCGCTTAAACATCAAACAAAGTTTCAGATTAATAATTTAATATTGACTCGGCTAAAAGCAAAACTGCTCTAAAAATACCTCTGAGAGGGCTGGAGGTTGTGTGTGTGTGTGTGTGTGTGTGTGTGTGTGTGTGTGTGTGTGTGTGTGTGTGTGTGTGTGTGAGCTGTGCTTTAAGTGCACTATAATCCCTCCCTTTCTTGTCTGACTGAGTGTGTGGAGGCTTTAAAACGTGGATGTGTGTATGTAACACATGCGTTCATGCAGCCTGTGTGTGTTTGTGCTTCAGCTCTTTACACACAGTTTCTGAGTTTACTGCTCAAACACGTAAGATGCTCACATGTTTTCACGTGTTTCTTCCTTTCAGAGGTCTGTGTGGAGATGCAGATGAAGCTGGTGTCATAGTCTGAGTGTTAGCCTGTTAATGTGGTGCAGACTGGATGGATTTATCGTGGATTGCTGAGGAAGAGTGGGGTGATTTATGCTATGAGCAGCTCATTTAGCCTGCAGAGCTGAGCATCGCCTCTCTCTGACTCCACAACCAACAACCTGATTATTACAGAGAGCTTCTGCTCCAGATCTGCTGCAGTTCAGGGTCACTTCACCCAAACTACCCAAAGCTTCAAACCATCACTTCAGTCTGGCAGCACCATGATCGAGCCGCAGAGAAAACAAAAGTACCTGACTGGACCGAAGACAGAGGACAAGAGAGAAAACCCTCAAAGTTTAGAGTCACAGGCAGCTGCTGCCAAAACGTCTGCCAGAGGCGGCGTCACCTGAAACAGCTCTTCATGGAGTCAAACAGCCTCACGTGCTTCCTGTTTACTCTGCTCTGCTCTGTCCTCCTTTCACACAATCAGCCGTTCTGCTGACGATCACATGACCAGAGAAAAACACAGCGAGGCCAACGGGCGCCGCTGGGTTTCACTCAGGACGCCAACAACACCGTTTGATCCAGAGAGCGGCTGAAGGCGCGAGGCCGGGAAGTGTGTGCGGTACCAGAGCTGCAGCTTGACTCGCCGCCCGTCCAGGAGGATGGTGGTCGTCTTATAGTCGATCCCTGAAACACACAGAGAAACACGAGGCTCCATTACAAGAAGAAAACTGTAAATACAGTGAAGACAAACTGGAAACAGCTTTTATTTGCACGATAAGTTCATGCAAAAACCATCAGCAGTGACAGGAAGTGGAAAGTTACTGAATCTTTGTTGTTCAGCGTCATCAGGTATGAGCTCATAGTTTCTGTCAGTTTGAGCAAAAACCTGCAACTTACTGCATTCAGATCGTCTTCACTTACAGTCCTGATCATCCAGAGAGAGAAAACGTGATGACTGAAGGGTTTTAACACTTAAAGCACTTTAAGGAGATTTCAGAGGGATTCGAACCAGCGACCTCTCAGCTGACGGCAGATTAAGAAGAGTCTCTTCCAACCAAGACGGCAACAGATTTACTGCAGAGTATCAGAGATTTGTAACAGCACCGCCATCTTTACACACACACACACACACACGCACACACACACAATTAGCTGTTAATATCAGGCTGCTGTCACATGAGTCCCCGGCAGGAACAAAGGCAGCGAGCAGCTCGTCTCTTTTATAACAGTAATTATCAGGAGCTGTCTGCGAGAATCGACACTCCAGTGATGCTCCAACAATGGCTGCCAAGTACACACACACACACACACACACACACACACACAGATACATATGTTATGTAAAGGCTCTCGGCTGCTGAAGAGCTCAGAGTTCCGTTTACATAAATTACTGTAACACAGACAGAGATACTGACAGACACTCTGAGGATCTGTGTCTGTCTGTTAATCTGTGTCTGTCTGTTAATCTGTCTGTTAATCTGTGTCTGTCTGTTAAACTGTCTGTTAATCTGTGTCTGTCTGTTAATCTGTGTCTCTCTGTTAAACTGTCTGTTAATCTGTGTCTGTCTGTTAATCTGTCTGTTAATCTGTGTCTGTCTGTTAATCTGTCTGTTAATCTGTGTCTGTCTGTTAATCTGTCTGTTAATCTGTGTCTGTCTGTTAAACTGTGTCTGTCTGTTAAACTGTCTGTTAATCTGTGTCTGTCTGTTAAACTGTGTCTGTCTGTTAATCTGTGTCTGTCTGTTAATCTGTCTGTTAATCTGTGTCTGTCTGTTAAACTGTGTCTGTCTGTTAATCTGTGTCTGTCTGTTAATCTGTCTGTTAATCTGTGTCTGTCTGTTAAACTGTCTGTTAATCTGTGTCTGTCTGTTAATCTGTGTCTCTCTGTTAAACTGTCTGTTAATCTGTGTCTGTCTGTTAATCTGTGTCTGTCTGTTAAACTGTCTATTAATCTGTGTCTGTCTGTTAAACTGTGTCTGTCTGTTAAACTGTCTGTTAATCTGTGTCTCTCTGTTAAACTGTCTGTTAATCTGTGTCTGTCTGTTAATCTGTGTCTGTCTGTTAAACTGTGTCTGTCTGTTAATCCGTGTCTGTCTGTTAATCTGTCTGTTAATCTGTGTCTGTCTGTTAATCTGTCTGTTAATCTGTGTCTGTCTGTTAATCTGTGTCTGTCTGTTAATCTTAGTCTGTCTGTTAAACTGTCTGTTAATCTGTGTCTGTCTGTTAATCTGTGTCTGTCTGTTAATCTGTCTGTTAATCTGTGTCTGTCTGTTAATCTGTCTGTTAAACTGTGTCTGTCTGTTAAACTGTGTCTGTCTGTTAAACTGTCTGTTAATCTGTGTCTGTCTGTTAATCTGTGTCTGTCTGTTAAACTGTGTCTGTCTGTTAATCTGTGTCTGTCTGTTAATCTGTCTGTTAATCTGTGTCTGTCTGTTAAACTGTCTATTAATCTGTGTCTGTCTGTTAAACTGTGTCTGTCTGTTAAACTGTCTGTTAATCTGTGTCTGTCTGTTAATCTGTGTCTCTCTGTTAAACTGTCTGTTAATCTGTGTCTGTCTGTTAATCTGTCTGTTAATCTGTGTCTGTCTGTTAATCTGTCTGTTAATCTGTGTCTGTCTGTTAAACTGTGTCTGTCTGTTAAACTGTCTGTTAATCTGTGTCTGTCTGTTAATCTGTCTGTTAATCTGTGTCTGTCTGTTAATCTGTGTCTGTCTGTTAATCTTAGTCTGTCTGTTAAACTGTCTGTTAATCTGTGTCTGTCTGTTAATCTGTGTCTGTCTGTTAATCTGTCTGTTAATCTGTGTCTGTCTGTTAATCTGTCTGTTAAACTGTGTCTGTCTGTTAAACTGTGTCTGTCTGTTAAACTGTCTGTTAATCTGTGTCTGTCTGTTAATCTGTGTCTGTCTGTTAAACTGTGTCTGTCTGTTAATCTGTGTCTGTCTGTTAATCTGTCTGTTAATCTGTGTCTGTCTGTTAAACTGTCTATTAATCTGTGTCTGTCTGTTAAACTGTGTCTGTCTGTTAAACTGTCTGTTAATCTGTGTCTGTCTGTTAATCTGTGTCTCTCTGTTAAACTGTCTGTTAATCTGTGTCTGTCTGTTAATCTGTGTCTGTCTGTTAAACTGTCTATTAATCTGTGTCTGTCTGTTAAACTGTGTCTGTCTGTTAAACTGTCTGTTAATCTGTGTCTCTCTGTTAAACTGTCTGTTAATCTGTGTCTGTCTGTTAAACTGTGTCTGTCTGTTAATCTGTGTCTGTCTGTTAATCTGTCTGTTAATCTGTGTCTGTCTGCTAATCTGTGTCTGTCTGTTAAACTGTGTCTGTCTGTTAATCTGTGTCTGTCTGTTAATCTGTCTGTTAATCTGTGTCTGTCTGTTAATCTGTGTCTGTCTGTTAATCTGTCTGTTAATCTGTGTCTGTCTGTTAATCTGTGTCTGTCTGTTAAACTGTGTCTGTCTGTTAATCTGTGTCTGTCTGTTAATCTGTGTCTGTCTCTGTCTGTTAATCTGTGTCTGTCTGTTAATCTGTCTGTTAATCTGTGTCTGTCTGTTAATCTGTCTGTCTGTTAATCTGTCTGTTAATCTGTGTCTGTCTGTTAATCTGTGTCTGTCTGTTAATCTGTCTGTTAATCTGTGTCTGTCTGTTAATCTGTGTCTGTCTGTTAAACTGTGTCCTTGTCCTCACTGAGCTGCTGAGGATGTTGGAGCAGGTTGTCTTCTCATGAAGATGGACGGATGCTGTGTGGACATCATGTTGGCTGACTGGGACAAACGTCCCCGCAGGACCAGCGGCGCTAACAGGATGCAGATTTATCCCACTCAGGACTAATCTCACGCGCGGCCGACCGTCCGGCCGTGGTGTCGTTCTGCTCATCTGGTAAAGACAAACCAAAGTCAGGACTTCCACCAGTCAGCTGGAAACACGCTAACTCTGTCAGCCGCAACATCTTGAAGAAGGACGAGCTCATTAGCAGAGTTGCAGGACACACAGTCACACACAGCATGTGTTTGTATCATAAACCTGTCAACCATTCTCTGACTCAGTCATCTCTGATCACAGTGATTGATCCAAACAAATCAGTTTCACCATTTTGCAGATACTTAATGAGCTTCTGTCAGTCAGCAGCTAACAGGCGTTTCCTCTCACAGTAACTCCAGAAAGACATGTCAGCGGGGAGTGATGAGGAGCGCTCGCATGTTCCCAGCACGCTAACGTGCTAACAGTTAGCTCAGCAGCTACAGTCGTTCACCATCTCGATCTGTGAGGATCTGAAACTCTGTGGTGTGATTGGACCTCGTACAGCAGCGCGAGGTCAAATCATCAGGTGCTCATTTAGTCAATCAGGAAACATGTGATCAAAGAAGACGCAAACGTCCACGAACGGCTGAGAGCTCGACGGCTTCAGACTCTGCTCTGAACGCACAAACACCAAAGCAGAAAACCTCAGAGAAGAAATGAAGAGACGAAGACTTCAGGCCAATCAGAGCGCAGCGAGGAGGAAGATCAGGGAGGACGAGATGTGACATAATATACGAGTTATTCTGGGAGGAGAGCAGCACACCAGTCCAACCTACACACATATGTTCGAGTATGACACACACTCACACACACACACACACACACACACACACACACACACACACTCACACACACACACACACACACACACACACACACACACTCTCTGGTATGCATGATACATGAAGCATCTTGGGAAAGTGGTGTTACATAAGAGGTTGGAGCAGTGAGGTTTGCTGACAGACGTCAAAACAGTAAAACAGTAAAGACTCAAGCTGCCTGCTCGAGTGTGTGTGTGCACGAGGGTGTGTGTGTGTGTGTGTGTGTGTGTGTGTGCGTGTGTGCGTGTGTTGGGGGTTGCAGCAGCAGAGGCCACATTCAACACGTCGGCCTGTATTAAAGGACCATGACAGTGTTTATGAAGGAGATTCTGGATTTCATTCCATTAATGTTTCTCCGTCATTCTGTCGGATGTTGTCTCACAGTTACGTTTTAAAGTTATTGACATGCTTCTCTTTCTTCTGGACGATGCTTCTCTTTGTTCACGCAGAGCTGAAATCAGTCTGAACGTGGCCTCCTGTTCATTGTTTTCCAGGCCGTCAGTGGTTCAGCGCACAGACTGAATCCATCTGAGACTTGTTTGGTCAGCAAATCCAGTGTTTCACCTTGTTCAGACCTGTACGAGAATCAACAAGATCATCACGTCCAGCCCCGTTTTACCTGAAATAACACCGGCCGTTGTTGCCGGCGTCACTCGCCTTCCTCCATCTGTGCGTCTTTCACCTCTCAGCCATCTGCCACAGTTACCTTTCCTCGCTTTATGTCTGACTGCTTCATGTTCTCATTTACTTCACTTTAATCCAAATCAAATTTTATCCTTTGATGTCCTGTTCCGCTCACAGATACAGTTTGAGGCTGATGTGACATCGTTAGCTGCAGATGTGAGACATTAACTTCTTCCATGGGGGCTTAATCTTGCTAATGTTAGGTTGGTTTCATGATCCATTTCCCTGAAAGCTTCGCTCCGCTAACATTACATGAGCTTTGAGTCCTTCCTGTCCCGTCACCTGAACGGCTGATAGCACAGATCTGCGGATGTTACACTGATGCTAAGCTAGCTTTCTGTCCTGTTAGCTGATGCCGGTGAGTTGGTAGCTCAGCCTCACTGTTACGTTAGCGCTGTGTTAGCTGACGTCGAATGAACATTCACTCACAGTTAAACAGAAATCATGTAGCCTTATTCAACCAGCTTCTGTGTGAAATGACCACTTCAGTGACATCACTTCAGTGTCATCCAATCACAACGCTGATGATGTAAAAAAAGAAATCACATCTCTGTGTTTTTCATGTTGCTCGCCGAGGTCACTCCATCTGTATGAGTGGGATCACACACTGAGAGGAATGAGTCAGCCTCTCCTGGCAACACCAACAGCATCTCCACTTTCTTCATCATTATACCCCGCACCATCACACACACACACACACACACACACACACACACACACACACACACACACACACACACACACTCTCAAGTCTCCCTGAGGCTCGACTCTCAGGGATTTTCAAAGGTTCGGCTGTTTACTGGAGGTTCAGTTGAGAAAACTGAAGTGTTTTTGTGAAGTTACACAACATCCAGAATGTTAGAAGAGAGGCTTTAAAAACATATTGTCAACAAGCATTTGGCCTTTTTTTATGTGCCTCATTTGTGAGTAATTATCAGCGCCTCATAAAATATGTAAAATAAACTGAGAGGGTGTTTGTGTGCATTTTTGCGAGCCTGCGTCGGTGTGTCCTCCGAGCTGTAATCAAGGCTTCCCCGTGTGGTTTTGGCACCGTCCTCTCACCGCAGCCTGGAAAAGCAGCTCTTCTCTGGGCTTGGCTGGAGAGCGAAGCCCCCGTCGGGACGCCTGCGGCCTCCACGCCGTTGATCCTGTTCCAGTGGAGCCTGCAGCCGTCCCGCATTTTCACCACAAAACTCTGTGGCAGGGAGGCAGCCGACCACAGCGATGATCCCTCGCCCATCACACCTCGCATTAAGGGAGATGACCCAGAAACGGCAGACATCAAGGCTTCATCGCTCCAGTTTTCCATCAGATGAGCCAAACAGCCTGATGTGGGGGAAACCGTGTCGTCACTTGCCGTTCCGTGTCGTTGAGAACTTCCATCAAAACTCAACGAGTCTCACATGATCCCAACAAGCCATCGTCCCCTTTAAAGATAAATAGAAACTAGAGGTCTCAGCTCTTTACAGAAATCAATGAAGCTGATGAGGAAGAACATTAAACATACTGACTTTGAGCTGATTTCAGGTCAGTTTGTGTCAGAAACAAATGATCATGTTGTGTTTTCTGGATGTTTCACAGCGTCCAAACTTTATGGAGTCAGATGAACACGTAAGAGAACAAAGTCACAGTTGGCCTGAAGCTGCAGACCTCCAACATGGCCGCCGGCTTGTGAGTTACATCATCATCTGTGAGCTGAGTGTGAAGAGCTGAGAGTGAGTGAGTCACGAGCAGCTGCCTGCCAGCCAGCACTTATTAATACAACACACACACACACACACACACACACACACACACACACACACACACACACTGCGATGAGAAGTGCTGATAAATGATAGAAAAAGCTTCTTTCTGGTGTTTGCTTTGAAATAAACCAGCTGGGAAAATAGATTCTGCTGCTTTTGTTTGGCTGCTGCTGATCACACAGAAACTCTGATGTGTAAACGTGACCGCCACCTTCTGTAAGGAAGGTTTTTCTGGAAGTTCACAAATAAATGTCAGAATTTGTTGATATGTTGTTCTGTCTCAAACAAACATGTGAAGCATGTTACACTGAGGGAAGCACAGAAGATATTCTCACATCAGAATGAGAAACGGCTTTGCTACTCAATAATAATCAGAACTTTATATATAAAGTACTTTTCTCGAGCCAAAGTACCAACAGACAGTGAAACAAAAACATTTGGCATAAGAGTGCACAGACTAGCTCACAAACGGTGAGAAAAGAGAAGAAATCAGACGTATGAAATGAAATTTACAGTAAATAATCAGTAAAATGTGAGACTGAGTCAGGAGTACTGTTACAGTACTACACTCAGTACGTCTTGATTCTTAGCACATCTCACATGTTTCTGTATAGATTTAGGTTTTTCTTGTACTATGTATTTGTACTGTATTCATGTACGCAGTACTAATACTGTGCTCACGTTACAAAGTAATCCAGCAGGAATCACGTGTGTGAACGTGACCGGCAGACGCAGCATCGTTCAGGATGACGTCACGTCAATACTTGAATACTTGGAGTACGTTCTCCTGATTATACTTACATACTTTACTGTGGTACGAGTTCAATGCATGATTTTACCTGTAACAGAGTATTTGTACAGTGAGGTATTCATACTTGTACTTCAGTTATCAATTATCAGCTGAATGTACTTTGTAGTATCTTTGAACTATTTTACAGTTTGCTAGCTGACCTGGGGGTCGGGCCCTCCAAAGGGTCACCAGGTAAACCTGAGGGCTCGTCACGTGATTATGGAAAAGAAGAAAAAACAAAGTTCTGATACACAAACCAGTTTTCATTTCCTGGACTTTTCTTAACGAATCAGAGAAAGTGGAAATCTCAAAGCACCACGAACTTGCAGCACGAGGACACTTGGCTAAGAAGGTGCTGCTGGTCTCATACTGGACTCAGAGAAAAGGTGCCATGTGTGCTGTGGTGCGTGGAAGGAGGTGGTCTTCATCATGAGAGCTCCTGAAGCTGCTTTGATCCGCTGGTTTTCACCTGCGTAAACCGTGCGTAAAAACAGGACACCGGTGCGCGACAGGTGGGTCAACGATGAAGAAAGGAGCTCCTCTCCACACACTGACACCCACACACCCCCTCCGGCCCGGTGGTCACTCACCCATGTTGTATCCGTACGGGGACTCGGTGGCTCCGTCCTGCAGGCTCGCCAGGATCTCGCCCTTGCCCACATCGCTGTCCCCCACCAGCAGGAACTTGAGCAGAAAGTCGTACGCCCTGGCCGGGCTGCTTCTGTGGCTCATCCTCGCTGCAGATGACAGCTGCCGTGTCCCATCATGAGACGAGGCTCGGCAGCACGGAGCCTAAACCCCCCCTCTCCTCCTCCAACAGCCCGGTCCGAAGCCTGGAGACGGGACAGAGACGCGGGAAGTCCGCCGAAATAAATCCGCGACGATTAAAGTCCCTCCACGATCCACCACGGAGACTGTGTGTGTGTTTACGTGCCACGAACAGTGCGTTGGTCACTCGGTTCAGACTGTGTCCACAGGACCTACAAGTGTCCAGCGTGAACCTCGGACACCGACAACTATCAAAGTCGGGGTTACTGCGTCCTCTGCGCCATCAGCGCACGGGACGCACCGCGCTTTTACGCACGAAGGAAAAACCCTCCGCAGAAGGTTCAGCTCGGCTCCTGGACTCCGGACTGAGGAGGAGGAACTGACGGGTCTCTGGCCTCCCTCCCTCCGCCTCCCTGATCCAGCGGAGGTGGTGTCACGGATGGGGATGGAGACGGAGAGGAGAGGGGGGAGTCCAGCCCTGCCTGCCTCCGTCTGATTGGTCCATCCGATGAGTTGCTGGGGCAACCTCGAGCCCGGACCTGACGCTGGAGACGTCCGTCAACACACGAGAGGAGACGTTTGATTGGATCCCCGCGTGACGTGAAGCTACACAGTGTGAATCGAACGCACGATTTCCTGTCCGTGTCTACAAAATAAAAGCCTCACGGGGCACATACAGAATGCTGCCATCACTGCATTTTCAAAATAATCTGATTTACAGTTTTTATTTAAATAAAGAGATTAAAATATTGAAACTTTAAAATGGGAAATGTGTTAAGTTATTCTTCGAAGCCAAAATGAAACTTAATATCACATCTTTACTACTTCCGGTGAAATATGGCGTGAGGAGCAGAGAGCTGAGTGATGGAGCTCCAGATTTTCCTCTGCTGCCACCTGGTGTTCAAAATGAGGCAGATGAAACAGGAGCTTCCGCTGCTCAAACAGCTGCAATGTTTCGGCAGAACAAAGAACAAACGGGGACACGTTTAGCTGCATGCAGTGAAGACAAACCTTCAACACTTCTCAGCTCAGTGAATCTCTGAGGGCGTCCAGACTCCCTTTCAATCATAATTTATTGATTTTATTATCAGTCTTCTGAACAATCATCTGCTGCATAGACAGTTCCTCACAGGCCACAGTGGCTGTGAAGTTACAGTTTTCTGATTTCTGCAAAGTCTCTTCGGCATCAGATTTCAAACAGTTGTGAGTCTCAGAGCTGCAGCTCGACGCTTCAGGTTCGGTCTCTGAAGTTCAGCTAAGTTTTTACTTTCAGTCTGTTCGACGTCTCGTCTTGAGGCGTCGACCTCGACCTCAAGTGGAGTGAAACAGAAACGTCTGCGAGTAAAACGCAGAGAAGAATCCAATGTGTCATTTAAGGTCTAAAAACTTTAACTTCATTAACAGATTCTGACACTTAAAAGTTGTTTTAAGAAAAGCTGCATTAAAGAATTCCAGGTTTTCCAGGATGAGCCACATGACAGCATTGGGGCCGCTGTTAGGAAACTAAATATTCCATTTAATTATTATGTATTTTGAGAATTTAGCTATAAACAACTTTTCAAGAAAACAAATCTGAATAAAATAAGTAGCAAAGTGTTTTATGTTATCACCAGATCAGGCTTCCTCGAGTCTGTCCTGGTACTGTTCACTTGTGTTTGTGATATTGTCTAATAATCAGCTGCTTCCTGGTGAAACTTGTGACTTTGTATCAAACAGACCTCTCACCTCTTTACTATGAGGAGGATTAAAATCTGAATTGTCCGGGACGCAGACAACAGTAACAACCACGTTGGACCTTTTTCTTCAAATGAAAAAAAAATCGAAGCTGTGTTTTTCTGTGCAAGCACATCTTTCACTTTCAAAGAAGCGTCTTGGATTATTTCTTTTCATTCCTGTTTGAAACATAAACCAGAATCAGGCTCCCGGCCCAGCGTTTGGGTGAAGCTGTGGACAGATCAGTTGTAGCTGTATCCGGGAAGAGGTAGTTTCTGACCCTCCTTGGCCTCAAAGAAGGTGTAGGACAGAGTGATGGTGTCCACTCGGGCCATCCTGGGGTCCTCGTCGAACTCCGGGTCGATGTAGAAGAAGACAGGCATGTCCACCTCCTCGTGAGGGTTCAGACGCTGCTCCTCGAAGCAGAAACACTGCGGACAGACGACAGGAACAGTTTATCGTCAAGGACTGAGTGGAGGTGAAGAAAGCTGCGGCTCGGAGCCTCGTGGACTACCTGGATCTTGTTGAAGTACTGTCCCGCATCAAAGGGCACCACGTTGTAGGTGGAGATCCCGGTGATTGGTTTATCTGTGGGGTTCTTTGCTCTGTAGAAAGCAAGCGCCGTCTCACCTGGAACCACCTGCACAAGACACATGCACACCATCATCATCATCATCATCTGAAACATGCGAGGTTACAGATGAATCTGGTCCTGGTTCCACACCTGAACCAGGACCAGAACAGGTGTGGTGTTGCTGGTGTTGTTGCTGACAGGCAGGTGGCTTTATGTCAATGATGAAATCTCACCGACACACCTCATGAACAGGTAAGGTTGATGACACACAAATGGTTTTCAATTCATACAAAGTGGTTTTATATGAGGCTCATTGATAAACCGAGTTCTGAGAAGGAAGCAGGTCTCACAAAGATCTCCGTCTGCTGAGGCCTGAAGTTCCACTGCATGCTGGCGTGTCGATCTGCGTTGAAGGCGACCTTGATGACGCGTTCCTTCACCGGCTTCATTGTCTCCACCAAATCTGCGTCGTGGCCAGCCACCGCCGTGCCGCCGAGCCCCGCCGCCTGACAGACAAAAAACAAAGAGCGGTCACACCTGCAGGCTGGACATTAAAAACATCTGCTCAGGAACAGGAAGTCTGGTTCTTCCTCTCACCTGACAGTAGAGCCTGTAGAGCGGCACTGCAGCGTACGACAGGCCGATCATCCCCACGCCAGCGGCGGCGATGTACGTCAGCACTGTCTTATTCCTGGTTTTCCAATCCTCTTCCTGGCTCTTGGACTTCCTGTTTCGGCTCTTGGCACCTCGGCTCTGGGTGTGGGAGCGCAGGGGAAGCCTGCGTTGCAGGAAGTGCTCAGCCTGAGAGTGGAGCACCCTTGCGCTGTCGCACTGACGCATCCGGACGCACTGTGTTATCAGCACATGAGGGCAGCGGACGGACTGACGCAGCAGGAGGGGGAGCAGCATGGCTGGTACTGCAGGCAGTCCACACCTGGAGCTGGGTCAACACCTGGATGGAGCGCAGACACCAGCAGTCAGCTCTGACACACTTCATCTCTTCACAACACAAAATACACAGAAAATACTTGCAAAGGTCATTTTTACAAGAATCACGAGTTTGGGCTGTCAAGCGGGGCAGCAACTCTTCACTGTTTTCATGCAGACAGTCACATTTCAGAACCTGGAGCCATCAAATGAGCACCGCACCAAACTCCGTTCAGAAAAGTCACATTTAAATGTCACCTTGCTTACTTACATACGTGCCTATTAAGAAACGAATAAATACTTTTGATGAAATACTCGATGAAAGTCACTCTTCAGTTCGGCTGTGATCCTCTCTGTATCCAGCAGCTTTTACACATTTGAATCGTCTTAGTTTTCCTGGTGGATCACATCTGAGTACTCACATTTAATGCTGTGTATGTTCGTACGCGCCTTTAGTCGAGATTGTGCACTATTTTAATAATGAAATAAAGCTCTTAACTGTTATCGGCGCAACATGACAAAGTTTGAGTTGAGTTTCAGTGAAGCTGATTGAAAGAGTTCTTAAATTTGACAAAACGAGCCAACAGTCATCATGTAGCTGGACATGTCTGAGCTAAGCTAACGTTATAGCTGCTCTGCTAGCTTACCCGCAGCTAGCATGCTAACATCGCTGTAAAAATGGTTAATTTAGATATTTAAATCAGCTTGAACACGATGATACCTTCGACGATGAGCTCCACTGTCATTCACCGCTGGACAGCAACACATTACCAAATAAGCAAGGCGGAAACGCACATAACACCTGTGCAACGCAGAATTAGCTCCGCCGCAGACAAACGCGTAAAGGTTCCGCTGGCAGAGTCCTCCAGCAAACACGTCTCTGCGCGCGCGCGGGCGTAGTGGATGATTCTCCGTGTTCAGAAAATATGTAGAAAAATACCTCATAATAAAAAATACCACGAAGCAATGGTCTTATTAATGGCTGACAAATCATTAAATAAAAATTCTGCACATTGTATAGATCTTTTTGTTTCATCTTCATTGTGAAAATAGTGAGAAATGTGGTGACAATGAGCCCACAGTGACGCCTTCACCATGTTTGTTTGGTCCAACCAAGAGTCCAAAGCCCCACATGATTACAAACACATTCAGATCATTGAGATTATTGAGAGGAAAAGCAGCAAATCAAACGTGAGAAGATCAAACATCAGATGATTCCACAGCAGAGATCAATGAAGCCATTAAAACAACAGATGATCGATCATTATCTGGCAATACACTCATTGATTAATGGACTGGTTGTTTCAGCATTACTTGTATAAATTTTATAACAAAACATCAGATTTTATAAACTTTTCCTACGTTTTATGTGTGAATTTGTAAATAGAACCTAAAGCTGTCACATAAAGCTGTCACGGAGTAGACGGAGAACGTATAAAAATATCATAAATATGTATTTATTGATCAGAGAAATTCATGTTTCCCTCTGTGACTCAAACTAATATTAATACGTGAGTGAACAAACAGTGTTATAATAAGGGGTATTTGATGCTTTGTGATTATTTTAAGTGTTTAAATGTATTATTCTCAGGAGTTGACTGTTGGTCGTTTTAATGACACCATTAACGTTGATAAATGTGATCAATTAGGACCTACGGCGGCCGTGCGAGGTCAAACGCGCTCGCCCTGCTCGTTCGGAGCGGCTGCTGGTGTAGTCATGGAGGGGGTCACAGTTGGCCAGGTATTCGATGCGGAATGCATCCTCAGCAAACGGCCGAAAAAGGTAAGAAAACAGCGCTGCGGCTCCGCGGGGACACGCCGTCTCACCGGACTCGTCTCTTTGTGTCTTCTGACGTTTTCTGTCCTCTTTCACAGGGCAAGTTTGAGTATTTGGTGAAGTGGAGGGGGTGGTCGTCTAAGTAAGTAGCTAGCTAGCATCTTGCTAGCCGCCGCGGCTAACGACACATACAGCAGCTAACAGTGAAAAATGGCACCAGACAATGCCCGGCGGTGCCGCGGTGTTTACGGGGGTTTTTAACTGTCTGGGGGGTAAAAAACAGCAGACTTCCCTCTAACACACTGACGGATAAACACACGGTGGCTACACGGAGCTGCAGCAGCCATTTCTGCTCTCATTTTTCGGCTTTTCTCTGCCGTTTACACGCCGAGCAGCTGATGCTAAAGCACACATCAGCCAAGCTGCAGGCTCCTCTGGGTCACCTGCAGCCCTGAAAACTGAACCACACACTGAACACAGTGCAACTTATTTTCATGCACTTCCTCAATGGGCTTCAGTATTATGAGCCGTGCAGGTATTCAGCTCACAGACTGACAGCAGACACCTTTACTGTACTCAGACTGTACAATAAAAACTGCTCCAAGTAATCAGTGCAATACAACATGTACATAACAGTCTGTAAATACTATTTACAATCTCTTACAATTTTTTGCAATTTCTTTCTTTTTCTTTTTATTTAAAATTCTCACTCTTTTGTATATATGCTGATGTTGTTTTTAATTTGCATGCACTTCTTATATTACTCTATCTGCTCTGCTGATGCTGCTGTAATCTGGAATTTCCCCTCGCGGGACGAATAAAGGAATATTGAATTGAGTTGGAATCACCTGTGCAGCTGGACGCTGGTCGGTGTACCTGGACTCCTGCTGCACAGGTGACTCTGTGCTCCAGTCTTTTCTCTGTATGCTGTAAATCAGACCTGTAGATATTGACTGTTTCCAGTTAACTGTTCAGTCTTTGTCAATAAATAAGAACCCAAAAAAAAGAAGACGAACCACAGAGAAAAGCAGAAAATCCTCACATTCAGCCGAGTTTGAGATTTTTGCTTTGAAATGACTGGAATTCTTATTTGACTGTCAGATGAAGTTTCTGTCGATCTAGTAATCATGTGGTGTCTGTCGTGTTTGTCAGCCTCATGCATGTTGCTCCGTCAAGCATGGTTCAAACCCTCTGAACTAATTCGTATTTGTTGTGTTGAAAAGGATTCAATGACTGCGACAAACACAGGAAATCTCAGCTCCTGTCAGCTCGTAGCTCGATGCTGGATCATTATTTTGGTTTTCTGGCCCTCGAATTCTCAGAAAGCTGTTTTCATCAAACAAGCCACCGTACACGACCCAAACCTGCTGGTGGACTTAGTGCAGCAGTTAGCAGCTGAAGAGGCAGATTTCCTCCTCAGGTGTGAGTGAACGTTGGCCTCCAGGTGGACATAAACATGACTTCAGTCTGCTGGATGTAGATCAGCATATGAAATGATGTGCTGCTCCCAAACGGCCATAAAAACGCACCGATGCTGTTTGAAGTCGTCACAGAAACCAAACTGAAGCCGAGAGAGAAGAAGTAACTCAGATTTCTGTAAAAACATTCTGTTGAAACAGTTTTGTGGTGTTTTCAGGCACAACAGCTGGGAGCCAGAGGAAAACATTCTGGACCCGAGGCTCCTGGCGGCGTTTCACAAGAGGTGTGTGTTTGATTTGTGTGGTCGCAGTTTGTTCGTGTCGCACGTGGACGAATCGGCCGACGACGAGTAAAATGACAACCAATGAAAAGAAACCAGTGCTGAGAAAGATGAAAGTGATTTAATGAACACATGTTGTATGGAGTCATCTGTAGATCCCTGCTGTGATTAATCAGTGTCAAAGTGTTCACACTCGTTTTGTTCGAGCAACAGAACAAATTCACTTTACAAAGTTATAAAACAGAAAAGCAGCAAATCAAAGTCAGATGTTTGATAAATGACTTCACTGATAGAAATGTTTAAAAAAATCTTTAGTTGTCAATCAGATCAGGTAAATACTAATAATGGAGCACAGAAATGTGAAAGGATGAACATTTTTAGTTTAACATGAAAGTCCTCTTCACTCACTTTCTGAACCTTAAAGCCTGAAAAGGCACTGAAGCTGGAAAATGTTGAATTTACAGTCAGACTGTGGATTCAAAGGAACAAAATGTCTGCAGAGCTTCATGGAACATCTGCACGTTTAATGAGAAAGTGTCTTTATGTTGTAGAGAACAAGAGCGCGAACTTCTGTTCCAGAAGAAAGGGAAGCGGCCGAGAGGACGTCCGCGGAAGATTCTGGTAATTCAGTCACCTGTCAGCCTGCTCACTCACGCTCAGCCTGAAGCCTCATGTTGTTCTTTATCCTTTCAGCCACCGGAACCAGCTGCCACCAAGGACAGCCGCTCCTCGTCCTCCTCTTCCTCCGGCCTTTCGTCATCCGCCTGCTCCTCTTCCTCAGAGGATGAAGATCACACAAAGAAGGCGAAGCCCAACCCTCGTGTCCACCCCGTCCCCCAGAAGAGGCCTCAGATTGTGCTGGCCAAACCGGATCCTCCCCGCAAGAAGAAGCGCGGGAGGAAGCCGCTCCACCCCGACCTGAGGGCTTTAAGACAAGCGAAGAGCAGACCGCCTCCTCCTCCTCCGCCTCCTCCACCTCCGCGCCACCACCAGGTGCTCAGACCGCCCAGGGAGGAGCCTCGACCCGGGGTGAAGAAACCTCTGCAGCCGGCCAGCTTCACCTACACCGGCCTGAGCAGGACCTCCAGAGATGAGGCTGCCTCCGCCTCCCAGACCTCAACCAGCTCCTTCTCCCAGACTGCCGCCTCCAAATCCGGATCCCTCAGCTGTATTTGGACCAGTCGCTCCATGTCTCCGTCCTCCGGCTCCTCCTACAACAAAAGCAGCCCGTCCCAGCAAAGTAAGAACTCTCTGTCCGAGCTGAAGCGCTCCATCTCAGAGACAGGCGGCAGCAGAGGAGACGGGTTCAAGGTGACTCCTCTGAAACAAGGTGGAGGTTCGGGGTCGGTGGGCCTGCACAGCGGCTTCGGAGGAGGCCAGACGGTCCATCGCTCCCCGCTGGGCCAGAGGAGGCAGGAGGGCGTCGGAGGTCAGACCGGGTTGGTTCAACACAGGCAGCAGAACTCCAGCCTCTCCAAACCGTCGTCCTCGCCAACGCCTCGAGACCGAGCCAACCAGGCGCTCAGCCTCCGAGCCCTCAACCTGCAGAGCGTCAGCAAGCCGCCGGCTGGCAGCAGCCATCCAGGAAACAACACGAGCGGCGCCGGAGCCGCAGCGTCCAGGTCGAGCTTAAGGAGCGGCGGCAGCATTGCTGTGAAAGGAGGAGTAGGAAGTATGAAAGACACGCAGTCATCAGCTGGCGGGCAGCGCGCCGGTTTGGCCGCAGCAGGCGGCGGCGGAGAGCAGGGGAGGCTCAGAGACGACCGGGGGAAGGAGATGTTAGCAGACACGAAGAAGCTGGCAGGAAGCGGCTCCGGCCGAGGGAACGGCAGCGGGAGGCACGAGGAGAGGAAACACGGGCTCGGCTCTCAGAACCGGAGCCTGAACGAGCTCAGCACCGGTGACTCGGACGAGACCAGCAGCAGCGAGTCGGAGCACGATGCCTCACTGTACCCAAACAACAGCCGGCCCAGCCTCGGAAACGACGCCACAGAGTCTGACACGGAAACGGACTGGCGGCCGGCCCGGAGCCTCCTGGAACACGTGTTCGTCACCGACGTCACGGCCAACTTCATCACGGTGACGGTGAAGGAGTCGCCGACCAGCGTGGGATTCTTCAACTCACGGAATCACTGAAGGACGTCAGACGGTGCCTCAGTGTGCAGAGCTGAGCTGGACCGAACTGTCCCACGACGTTTCCTACAACGGCTCTCAGGGTTCCTACACGCTCCAGACGTTCGTCTGCACAGACTTCCATCAGTCACAGCTCAGAAATGCACAACAGGTTTGGGAGACTTATCGTGTCCAAACAGACGATACAGCTTCTGTGGTTTCAGTGACATCACATCAGAAGTCGAGGACAGAAACTGAGTAAGAAGGTCCGTAGGTCGAGTGTTTGTTGAGGCAGTGTAGGAGCCCTGATGTTCGAGCCCGTTTACACCTGAGAGTAAAACACAGTCTGAGTGGAGAAGCCGGGGTGAAAGGTCACATGGTCGGATGTGGATGACGATGACGTGAGTCTGCTTTGTTCATCCATCCGTCATCCGGCCTCCAGCTGATGTAGTTCACGTCTGGGTGTGGAGGTCAGTGTGCTTCACCCAGATCGCACCACCTTCTCTTTGTGGTATCGAGACACGCAGATAGTCGGTTTGGGAGATCTTTGCTGCTTCTCCTTCAGTACGATGGAGGTCAATGGATTTTTGTTCGTGCACTTAAAATGAAGGAAAACCGACTAGAGGCTGAAAATGGCCTCACGACGTTTCAGGGAGTTTCTGCGTTAATGATGTTCTCAGCGTGATGACAGAATCTGAGTGCAGGTTTCCAAAGATTTGGCCGTGATGAGCCGATGGAGTTTGTCTGCCTGGTTTTGGACTCACGGGTGCTTCTGTTCACGAGTCCTTAGGGGGTGTCAAGACCTCCGCAGGCAGTGTTTGGCTTTGAGTATCGTTCTGAAAGGAGGGACGACTGAGAGGACGAGGAGGACAGAATCATACTGGCTACAACTACACCTGTAACAGTACTCAAGTACACCTGTAACGGTACACCAACTACACCTGTAACGGTACACCAACTACACCTGTAACGGTACACCAACTACACCTGTAACAGTACTCAACTACACCTGTAACGGTACACCAACTACACCTGTAACGGTACACCAACTACACCTGTAACGGTACACCAACTACACCTGTAAGGGTGCACATAGCATCGGTGTCTGTCGCAGGCTAACGAAGCCGGTCCCTGCTCTGAGTTGGTCTCTGCCGTCAGGGTGTTTGTATATAGAGTTAAATATCTTTCTGATGAACACTTAGACCAGTTTGTCCGTTTCAGCATCACGTCTGTTAGAACGTCATCGTTTCGTCCGTCCGATGGCAGCGTTCCGCTCTGTTACCCCGTGTTGTCGCTTTCGGCCGTGCGTGTTGCTGCGTGTAACACGAGGACGTCATCACGTGGAGTTGGAATATTTCCATCATCGGTATGAAGTCTGTTGTTGAAAATGTGGTGGACTCTGGGCCATGGCGTCCTTCTGCTGGGAGGGATTAAACGCCGTCTTTCTGAATGGAGTTTGGTTTGAAGGTTCACGCTTTGGCCCCAGCACGCTTTGGTGTGGAGGTTTTGGTCACGTGACAGCTGGTGGATCATCCATCGTGCTGTTGATCTCGATCAGATCAGGTGATGAACGCTTTGACGAATCTTCAGCACCACTCGCTGCTTCTCTCGGTCTGCAGGTTGTGTTTTCTGAGCAGGTGTAAAGGGGCTTTCAGAACCACAGATGGATGTATAAGACCACCTCTCCAGTGCCTCAGGTTTTCCAGAGACTATCGAGCCCACTGCCGCCCCTCAGCTGCTTGTGATGATTAGTTTGAGTAGGACGTTTTGTGCTTGTTGGACCTGTATCCAGACTCAATATATGGCTTTATCCAGGGCAGCATGTTTAAGAGAAAAAGTGAAAAATCTAAAAAAAAGAAGTGAAGTCTGTCGTGGTCAGTACGTTTTCATCCCTCCTGGCTCTTGGTAAACGTCGTTCATTCGTCTTTGGACCAAAGGTGTTATGAATGTGATTGTTTCTGGTTTTATTATTGACAGTATTTCTTGCACTACGCAGTTTAAATGTCATCTGATTCCTCCTCATCTCAGAAGAGACGTTCCATTGTCACCTATATTTGCCAATTTTATACCATTTTAATACATTTGCCGTCGCAGTGTCTTTGGAGTCGAAATATGTGTTAATTTATATTTGTAAATATGTTTTTTTGTTTCTTTTTCATGTGATATCTGATCTCTATCCGGTGCTCATATTGACTTACTAGCTTCAGACACTCGCAGCCCGTGTGCCTCTCCGCCGTGTCCAAGGTTTGACAAAGAGCCGAGGACGAGGACGAGGACGAGGACGAGCAGAGTGTCCTCATGGAGCTGTGGCTGCTGTTCACACCTTCACCAGCAGATGTCCCTGTTGGACGGTAAATGGAAAGTGATCCGGCTCCTCGATTTACTGATGTCTTTGATGGACAAACTGAGATCAATAAACCAAGTGAACAGATTAACAAACAGGTTGATAATCCATGTGAATGAAGAGATTAATGAACCAAACAGGTGAATAAATCAAGTGAGGAAACGGATTCATGAAGCAATGAGCAAACAGTAATCTGTGTGGGTTAATGGATCAATGAACAGAACAAACAGATGAGTGAGTGAGTGGATTAATACAGAGTGAACGGATTAATACATAATAAATAATCTGGATTCATTCAAGTGAACAAAAACCAGAACGGATCTAAAACTCACTTCATTCAAGGGTGACATGTTGATATAAGGGATGACAGGAACCATCGTCATCATCATCATCTTCATCGTGACTGTTACTGTTATCAGAGCTGTTTCCTCTAAGTGCAGCTGTGAGACGAATGTGGTGAAATTAAAACCATGTTTCCATGTGAAATATGAAGGAAAAGCCTGGTCGAGTAACTGTACTCAGTTACACCATCGGAAACACCCCCAATGTGTGCGAGTGACACACACACGCGCACACACACACCTCGTGTGTGAGGGACAGAAACTATCATCCCACAAAGCTGCAGACTCGGTGATTTATGGCCAGAGTCGTGCAGAGAGGTGGAATTTTCCCAAAATAAGTCTGAGTAAACAGGCTGTGACAGAGGGGCCCTCACAGCACACCGGTATGTATAAACAGTCTGAACAGTGTGCAGCAGTGTAACCACACACACACACACACACACCTTCTGACTTCACACACATGCACACACACCTTACTGTGCACACACATGCATTTTATTGCACACATGCAGTTGTGTTTCCATCATTTTTGGGGACATTACACAGACTTCCATTCATTTCCTGCAGACTTACCCCAACCTAACCATAACCACTACTAACCATAACCTAACCTTACCTTAAAGATTATCATTTCCATTATGGGGATCTGCATATTGTGAGTCCACACAATGAGATTGTGTGTAAACAGATTTATGTCTCCACAACATAAGGAATACATGGCCACACACACACACACACACACACACACATTTGCAGGTGTCACAGTATCAGTTCGCAGTAATTTTTGCAGTTTTAACTTTTGCACTGAAGACTAATGAAGCTGTGGATGTAACTGTACATTTACTCGGGTACTGAAGGACAACTTTGAGGTACTTGTACACATCCTCCTGAGAACCAAGGATAAAAAATTATTTATTTATTTATTTAGTGATTTCCTGCCTTTTTGGAGCTAAAACGACAACTCATAAGAATTCTGTAAAAATATTTTTAGTTCAGATTTTACAGCATGTTCACTGTAGTGGACTAACAGAACGATTTTACCATAACACATCGAAATCATAACAGGCTGACAAGAAAACAATAGTGTCAGTCCATTTTTTAAATGAAACTGAACATCTGGCCTGTCTCTACTGAACAAAACTGACATTATTAAACATTCATAACATTACGGTTATTTTTCCTGACAAACAGTTGAACTGAACTCTGACTCCAATTTATGATTCCTGACATGTTCAGAAACAAGAAAATATATGATTACCATAGTTAAAAAACAATATGTTAACAATATTAGACTTTTCTCTTTTTCTGGCAATTGCGTTTTGTCCATTTTGTCTCAGCATGAAAGCAAAGTTCTCATCTCACCCAAACACGTGAGGTATCATTGGACGGGCCAGGATGTCCTCTACTGAGCACACCAGGACTTAGTAGGGTAGCTCAAATGAGTCAGAAGATACAGACCAAAACCAAATGTCCACCACAGAGGACATGAATGAAGAGGCTGGGTCTCAGGAGGTTAATGTCTGTGAAGAGTCTCCTTCTTCCAGGTCGTGGTTCTTCCAAGCGCTCAAAAAGGCAGCTGGACCTGTGTGAGGGTCAGGAAGATGTTTCCGGTCTCATCCAAGGATCTCCTTCAGTCACAGTGTTTTGTCCTCTTACTGGAGGACGCTGAAGAAGATCCTTCAGCGAGAGAGAACCTCGAGCGAGTCCCCTAAATCTAAGCGAACTGGAGCTGCTTCACGCCGTTAACCACGGCTGCTGGGATGGGAACGACCAGGGACAGCTGTTATTTCACTCCTCAGATCCACCAGACTTCATTTACGAAACCAGTCATTTTACCTCGCAGCTCGTCGTAAAACACGCTTTAATCTAACAGACAGAAACTAAATAAAACTCACCAACACTTAGTTTGTCTTTCAGTCATCAGCTCTGGTTTGATCCAGCTAAACCTTGAATTGAGATGTGAAAATATTTGGCTCTGCGTGTTGTTTTCCACCTGCTGCCTCTTCAGTGGCAGCGTCTCACACACCGAATGAAGAGTATGTTTCAGACGAAGGTGACTGTTCACGCTGCCTTTTTAGGAAGTCTACAGCGTTACCGCAGCGCTAGCCCAGCTAGCGTTAGCTTTGTTGTTGCATGGTTGCCTGTTGGGTGTGTGTGTGTGATGATTGCTTGATAACATTGTGTATGTTTGATTAGCACCCAGCAGCTAGCTCGCTCAGACTGTGCAAAGACTGTTAGCGCTAACGTTAGCGGCCTGCTTCGAGGTCGAGGCTGATGCACGTTTATGTGTGGACGTACGCCGCTGAAGGTTTTACTTCAGAAAAATTATTTTTCTGATATTTACAGTAGAAAATTGCAGCTAACCTCGGAAATTACAAACATGGCAGAGCTGTGAGCTGCCGCCTGCTCTGGCCTGTGGGAGCTGACCAATCAGAGCAGACCTGGTTGCTCAGAAGGCGGTCTTAAGGAGACAGGAGCGTTTCAGACAGCGGGTGAGTATAGGTGCTGCAGTGTGTTTTCTGAACATTGAAGCAGGTAAACCTGCACTAAAAGACTTAAAAATAAATAAAAGCATGAATTCTGCTCATGAAAATGAGCAGAATTTGTCCCCTTTCAGTAACATTTTTCATGCAGGACAGAGACTTGATGTCCCCTCCAGCACAGCAGCTTGAACGCGGCGTCACGTCACCAGACTGATTCATGTTGATGGTGACTGACAGACGGTGACACACCACTGCCCCCCAGTGGCTGCTGGGCCTGTGCACGCAGTAAGGATGAAGTATAGTACTTGATAGTACTTAGTTACACACACACACACACACACACACACACACACACACACACACACGCTGTGACGGCAGCCTGGATTACCTAACAGCAGTGTGTGAGAGTCTGTCTGCGTCTGAGGCTGCTGTTGGTTCAGAGACAGCAGACTGTCATCAATCTGCTGCTGAACCAACAGCAGCGCCTGTCAGCACGGAGCTGCAGCCGTTAACCCCGTCAGGCCCAGGTGAGGCGTCACACACCGATCGGCTGCCAGTCGCCTTATCAGTGACCGCGATCCTTACGAACAACGTGACGCATGGTCATAACTCGACGTGTCACCCTTCTGATAAAATGCTTCCTGTGGAACTTTTTTCTACATGTTCATCGTAAACTGTGAATACAAAACTTCAATTCATTGACTCTTTTCAGAATAACATCATTTATATTATTGGATGGAATTATTGATGCATTAAATATCATTGCAGTAAAATGACCCTAAAACGACCCCTCAGGCAAACAGGTGAACCTTCACAGGTGAACTGAAAGCTGATGGTTTTGTTCTCTTTTGAAAGGAAACTGAGACGCTGAGAAAAAGATGTTTGAAGACACTAAATCTGTGTTTTATAAGCTGGAAAAGTCAATGCGACCGCAGCTTGAAGCCTGCACGTGTCTTCATATTAAATCCATTGATCATATTCACCTTTTCTAACATCCAGATGAACTCTGAACTCTTTGCTTTGAGGCGTCGGCCTGTAAATATTCACTCAGTGGCTCATCGGCGTGTTCACAATCTCATTGGCTGTTCAAAGCGTCAGTCATCCCCAAACTCGACTGCGATTGGCTCCATTTTCAAACAGAAGAAGAGAAGGAGGACCTTCTGTTCCACTCAGCCTGTCATTGGCCACTCTGGTTGCTAGGCTTCGGATGGCAGCTCGTGATTGGTCAGAGAAGTTTCATTTGAACCCTGAGACAGGAAGAGGAACTGGAGACAAGATGGCCGCCTGTTAGCTTGTGGAAGCTGTAATGGTGGAAAGCAGAGAAGAGGAGCTGAAGACGAGCTCGTCTCCTGCTGATGTGAAGGAGAAAACATGTTTCTGTGGATTCTGTTCATGTTCTGGACTAAATCTTTTCACTGCAGCGGATCTTCTGGACCTTTGTGGACGTTTCACGCCGTTTTTGTCCGAGTGTTTTCGTCTGCGGATCGCTGAGAGACGTCAGCGGTGAGTCTGTTTTAAAGCCGCTGTTTGTCTGCTGCTGCTGTTCGTTGAGCCTCCTGCTCTGATTGGACCTTCACTGTTCACCTTTTCATGTTTCTACATTAAACTTCTAGATTTTATTACACACTTGCTTGAAAATTAGCACAAAGATTTTGTGAGATATGTGCTCGTTTCATATAAAGTATTAATAAAGTTCTCTGTCGTGATGTCTGTGTATGAACACATGAGGTTCATCACACAGCAAAGCATTCATGTGTTCATCACTTTAACGGCACAGATGGAGAAAAAAGTACATTTCCCTCAGATGTGTACTGCAGTACAAGTATAAAGTAGCAGAAAGTGGAAATACTCAAGTGGAGTATCTCAAAAATGTTCTGAAGTACTTGAGTGAAAGTACTTAGTTACATCCACCAAACATTTCGCTCTGTCCCTCCGTCGTCTTGAGCTCCTCAGCTGTGATTCACTTTCATAATTAAAGGTTTTTGTGTCACATGGAGGACGCCGCTTTCAGGAGGCGAGCGACCTCACGGCGGCGACCTCACGGCGGCGACCTCACAGCAGCGTTCTGCTGACACTGGTGGACTCCGTCGGGCTTCCAGCAGGACTCAGATGAATGAGGACAGACGGAGGATGTGAGACAGTGTTTTTAAGAGAAGCTCAGACAGCAGCTCCTGCGCTCAGGTGGGTGGACGCCGGCGGCGGTCGGGCCCGGCGGCGGGCGGCTGCAGATGCCGCCTGTCTCCTCGCACCAAAGTGAAAACCTGGAAACGTCTCGGTGTGACATCCGACGTCTCCCACTCGTCCTGCCCGTCCAAACGAGTCCTCGGGTTCATCAGCTAAAATCAGCGTAAACGTCACGAGAGCACAGGAAACTGCTGCTCGTCTTCACGCCTTCATCGCATCACATTCACATCGACCATAATACTTCAAACGCACTCAGGGTCATGTACTGAAAGACACCTGAGCGCCTCCTCCTCCTCCTGCTCCTCCTCTTCCTCCTCCTCCTCCTCTTCCTCCTCTTCCTCCTGCTCCTCCTCTTCCTCCTCCTCCTCCTCCTCCTCCTCCTCCTCCTCCTCCTCCTCATTGTTGATATAGTGATGTCAGGTTTGACCTTCAGTGTCACTGAAGTCCTTCACAAACCTGCTTTCTAAACTTTACAAGGTGGACAAGGAGACTGGAGCGTTTGCAGGTCACATGACGTCCATCAGTGACCTGCTGCAGTAACGGCAGAGCGTCTGTTCCTTCATCCGTGTGTCTGTGTGTGTGTGTGTGTGTGTGTGTGTGTGTGTGTGTGTGTTGCTGCTGACGAGTTAATGAACTTCCTGTTGGACTCGTTAAATGTTCTTCCTCTTCAGGTCTGTGATGGACCAAGGACGATCAGCTGAGTCAGAATCAAAGCTCCAGGAAACGTGAAGCCTGTGGACACGACCCTGAAGGAGAGGCGTCGACTACGGCGTCCAATCACTGTGAGCTGAGATAAAACCTCCTGATCCTGGATCAGTTTGGGGTGAATTCTGTGCTCATTGCCACTTTGGGTTTAACCGGCTCCTTCTCTAGAAACCGCAGCTGAGGCTCATGGGTATTGTAGTATTTCAAGCCGTCCGCCCGCCTCACTGAGTCAGCTGACTGTGTGTTAGCTGAGTCAGCAGAAAACAGGTTGATTATTCTTCAGAGACGGTTTGTAACAGGCTGTCAGTGCCATCAGGACGCGTAGAGACGTCACGATCAGTGTTTCACTGAAGGTCAAAGACGCTGAAAACTGGTCTGTGTACCACAACAGATTGACCTGGTGACCCTCCGGAGGGGCCCGACCCTTACGTTGGGCCCCACTGGCCTAAACCAGCTCGCAGGATATGAAGTATTTGAAGTATTTGAAGTACCTCCACCTGCAGCAGCTCCACCAGTGAACAGAGATCAGACAGGAGACAGTAAGTACTTCATGTACATTATCCTCACAGTACTTTTACTCATGTAGGGTATGATTAGGGCATGTGAGGATATTTGTACTCTGTGGTATCGGCAGGTTTACTTTGAAGGACCTGAGGACGTCACGCTGTCCTCTCATACAATCAGACTGCAGCTCTTTTCATTCATTTTGCTGCTGCTGGAATGTAACAGAGTACATTTACTCAAGTACAGTACTGAAGTACTTCTCAGTACTTTGTACTTGGGGGACATATTGTACTTTTTACTTCACTGCGTTTTTCTGACGGCTTCAGTTTCTTCACACATTCAGATTTTTACACACAAAGTTTTAAAATGTGACCTTTTGTTCTAAATGAAACTCTGACAGTTCAAAGGACGTAACTGATCGATCGATCGATTGATCGATGGATCAGTCAGTCAGAAACGATCGCTCGTCTTGTTTTAATGGTTTCAGTGATCTTTGCTGTCCAATCATTTGATGTTTGAGCTCCTCAGCTGTTTGATTTGCTGCTTTTTGAAAATGATCAGATTGTTTCAGTCAAAGCAGGACTTTCAGAGTATTTGTACAGCGTGCTATTAGTACTTTTACTGCAGTAAAGGACGTGAATACTTGGTCCATCAGTGGTTCTGAATAAATAATCTCATTCAGAAGAAAGAAGCAGCAGAGTCTCATATTTATAGACCGACTGTCTCTTTTTATTTGACAGCATCTGAGGACGAGACACTTTGAGTTTTCAGTCTGTCCTCCTCCTCCTCCTCCTCCTCCTGCTCCTCCTCCTCCTCCTCCTCCTCCTCATCATCATCTGTGCTGTCAGTCAAACAGATCTGAAGTGTTTTCATGTCAGAAACAGCCTCACACGTCTTTCTTTCAACATTTTCTTTCTCCTTTATAAATATGAACAGATACACTCAGGATACATCGAACAAACACGCGGCTGGATTCCATTAATAAGACTGAGCTTCCTTTTATACAAAGTTCTGTCATAAAATAAAATCATGTACGTCAAATATACATTCTGACCGACAGCGCGGCAAAAAAAGAAAAAAAGGTCCATTTTCATCAAGTCATGTGTTCATGTTCAGCCTTAAAATCCATCTTTGGGTCTGAGTTCAGCCTCTGGTGAGACTTCGGGACATAAACACCGACGGACAGGACGAGAGAAGATTTAAGAAGATGGTTCACTTTGTTCTGAAGAGGTTTGGACGCGTCGGTTGGAAACTTCTTGACTTTGCTGCAGAAAACCAGTTTTAGGTCTTTCAGGGGTCAAACTTCTTGTAAATGTCGGGACGGTCGTCCAATCAGCAGACAGTCTTCAGGTCTGGCACGAGCACTTGCACTCTGATATAATGGGGTACTGAACAGGTATCCAGGCGCACTTCAGACCCCCCTTTTTCTGCAGGCAGCGCCATCGCAGGATCGTAAAATGAGTGGATTTGGCAGGTTTGCAGACCATCCCTTCAGGGACCGAACAAGACCGCTTATTGTAGCAGCTCCCCACCTTCACGTAGCGCGGCCAGAATCTGCTGCCCAGGTCGTTCCATGCGTAAACAACCGGGCAGAAGGCGTACGACCACAGCCACAGTTGCAGCCTTCTCCGGAGTTTCTTGCTCGGCTTCTGCTTCTTGCCGTGCTGGACCTCGAACTCCATGGCCCGGATCTCTTTGGGCATCGCTCCGGAGAGCTTCTGCCGCAGGTCCGCCTCGTTCACGTCCTCGTTCCCCGCGTACTTGTCCTCCGGCGGGGAAACGGACATGAAGTGCGGGTCGAAGTGGCTGCCCAGAGTGCTCCTGAGCTCCGTCTCGTTCAGGTCCTTCTCCCGGGGGTCAAGAACCGGGTCCGGGTCCTCCTTTAGGTCCACAATGGGCAGCGTGTCACTGGGAATGGGACGGAGGAGATAGTAGTGTTGGCACACGGCCTCCTCTATCCTGAAGCCCAGAGAGAGCACGAGCATGAACACAGGCAAGAAGTAAGA
Source organism: Chaetodon auriga (assembly GCF_051107435.1). Lineage (NCBI taxonomy): Eukaryota > Metazoa > Chordata > Actinopteri > Chaetodontiformes > Chaetodontidae > Chaetodon > Chaetodon auriga. The sequence continues at coordinate 757,476 of NC_135093.1, forward strand.
GCAGTTATCCATCTCCTCAGCGCGGCTCCGGGGGAGACACAGTCAGAGTATTCACAGCTAACCCTCCCCAAAGGAAGTGGAACGCGCCCGGAGTTTCCCTCGAAGACTCTGGCTGGAGGGAAGATGTCCGGGTCCGCGCGGAGAGCGCGCAGCAGACGCACCGCGACCGATCCGCGCGCCACGCGCGACGAAACTTCTCGGCAACTTTCAGACAGCGAGAGGTGCCAGAAGAGGGCTGTGACAGTCCGTGGGCCGGGTCCCCGCTGGGGAAGAGACGGTGAGACAGCTCAGCACCCCGCGGGTCGCTGCAGTCCGCATGTTGGCGCGCCGGCTGCTGCTGCCTCTGGTCCTCCTGCAGCCGAACTGAAGGCGCCTCACACTGCAACCAAATATCCAGCAGGGCGGTGATGTAACCCCGCTCCCTCTCTGATGGCTGAGAGACCAGCCCTCCATGTTCACCCGAGGACTCCCTCCCATCAGCCAAACACGCTGTTTACGCACAGGCGCGCGCATCATGACGGTGTGATCAGGGTTAGTGTTAGAGGTGGTCACGGAGGCAGAGATGTAGTACAGCTGTGAAAGTACAAGCAGCCACTGCGTCAGAGAGGAGAAGAAGAATTAAGAGCGGTAAAAGTACTTCAGCACCTGTAAAAGTACTGCACAGTCATTTAACTGAAGACGTAGAATTACTGTATTAATTCAATCAAGAGAGCAAAAGTGAACCATAACATCACGTTTAATGGTGTTTAGGATCCACATTATTCAACAAGGAACAAGTAATTATACCTGTCAGGTTGTGTAAAACTGCAGTATTTTCCTCTGACCTGTAGGACATTAGTCTGAAAAGTCCATTCAAAGTCAAGATGTGTTTAAATGTTTGTGTAAATGTCCTGAATCAGTTTGAACCACCGACAAAGAGCGAGCGTCTGTCAGTGTGTGTGTGTGTGCTGCAGTGTGTGTGTGTGCTGCAGTGTGTGTGTGTGCTGCAGTGTGTGTGTGTTGCAGTGTGATGAAGTGTGTGTGTGTGTTGCAGTGTGTTGCAGTGTGATGTGTGTGTGTGTGTGTGTGTGTGTGTGTTGCAGTGTGATGAAGTGTGTGTGTGTGTGTGTGTGTGTTGCAGTGTGCTGCAGTGTGTGTGTGTGTGTGTGTTGCAGTGTGATGAAGTGTGTGTGTGTGTGTTGCAGTGTGCTGCAGTGTGTTGCAGTGTGATGAAGTGTGTGTGTGTGTGTGTGTGTTGCAGTGTGCTGCAGTGTGTGTGTGTTGCAGTGTGATGAAGTGTGTGTGTGTGTGTGTGTGTGTGTGTGTTGCAGTGTGTTGCAGTGTGTTGCAGTGTGATGAAGTGTGTGTGTGTGTGTGTGTGTGTGTGTGTGTGTGTGTGTGTGTTGCAGTGTGATGAAGTGTGTGTGTGTGTGTGTGTGTGTGTGTGTTGCAGTGTGTTGCAGTGTGTTGCAGTGTGATGAAGTGTGTGTGTGTGTGTGTGTGTGTGTGTGTGTGTGTGTTGCAGTGTGCTGCAGTGTTGCTGTAACCCAGTGAAGCTTCGCTGCAGACGAGCTGCCAGAGGAGTTTTATGAGTTCTCGTGGTTCCAGCTTGGTGTTTGTTCTTTAACTCCTCGTCTGCTGGATTCTCTCGTCGTGTGTCCAGACTGACAGACAAACTTCCGTCCATCACGAACACTCGCTGCCTTCACTGGACGAGAAGGGGACAAACGTCTATCCGTCTCTCAGACAGCTGATCCTAAAAATGTGGAAAACGTTCAGCTGTGGGGGAAATGAAATCACAGCAGAGTCAGTGAACCAGCCTGAAGCTCTGATCGCGTCGTGTCCTCTGCAGTGGAACTGTCTGTTTTATGTCCACAGGCTTTAACTCCAGCTGAACCTTTTACTCACTGAAAATGTCATTTTGCAGGATTAGCTGATTGTTTTTCATCCTCTGTCTCAAACCTGAGGTTTAAAGAGGGAATAATGAGGCTGAAGAGGTTGTTAAAGGCTACAGAGTTTAAATTTTAATTCCGGATGCAGTGAATGAATGAATGAATGAATGAGGTCTGGTAGCAGATAAAGATTCTTAAATGGTCACAGTTCAGCGGGACTCCGGCAGCAGGAGGCAGGAGCTGTTGGTATGTTTGCCAACGTTGTAAAAGTTGAAATATGGGGCCGATAAAACACAGCTCTTGTCTAAAATGCAGTTGGGTTGAGATAAAGAGTCGACTATGCTGGTCTGGACGACCTGGACCAGACAAACGGGCCCTGAATGTGGAGGCTGGTCCCTGTTGGGTTAATGTGTCCACACGGAGCTGTAACACTGCACTATATGATGTGACCTGGGACCAGCGGCAGCTTTCTGTACTCTGAAGGCAATTAGTGTCAGGAAAAGGCCTCTTTATAAGATCACATGACAGGCCGGACTCTGTGCACCTTCACGGTCTGCGGTCGGGGACACGTCCCGTCAGCCGAGCAGAGACACGACTGGTCCAGGTGCTTTTATTCACGGATTTATCTGAAGGATCGCAGTCCGTCCAGCACGCGTCACCCTGATCCTCCAGCTTCTGCTTCAGCTGAGCCTGAACGAGAGCAGCGGCGTCAGCACGTCGGCCGGATGAAGGCGTCGACCAGCAGGAACAGGAAGACGAATCCTGGCTTTTATCCAGAGAGAACTCACATTGGTGGAATCAGATTCAGTCCCTAAATCATCAGTTTGCTTTCTTCTTCTTCTTCTTCTTCTTCTTCTCCCAGCCCTGAACCCTGTTACCTCCTCCCTCCCATCTGCTGCTGAAAAGGATTTGTGGGTAATTTTCTGGCCCGCTGATGTGACAGTGTGTGACGGGCGCCGCTAAACTGTCATATCTCTGTGGACAGGAAGTCGGCGGCTCCGATAAGACTTCCTCTCTCTTTGTAAAGCTTTAATCCTTCACTTCCATATCAGGGTCCCAGAGACGGAGCCCCGGGGGACTCGTGTTCACGCTGCCATGGATTTGGAGGCCTTGAGGACTTTGAGCTTCCTGGAAAAGTCCACTGAGCGTCTGTGGGGTCTGAAGCTCTGTGCAGCTCTCCATGTTCAACAGTGCAGACGCAGGTCTGGGTCGACCCCGGTCCTCCAGGGACTCCAGGAGGATCCTGATCAGACCAGGAGCAGGCCTCCCTCTGCAGGTCAGAGCTCCTCATCCTGTGTCTCAGAGTCCAGGCAGCCTGCAGAGGAAACTCCTCTCCCTTCGTCTTCGACTCAGACCACAGGTGAGACCCGGAGCGCAGAGGACAGGTGAACTGACAGCCTTCTGGTTCGGCTCCCTCTGAACCACAGCGGTCCTCACGCCTGCTGACGCTGCACCGACCCACCCGTCCGTCATCGTACCGTCAGTCAGACCCAGATCCTGGACCTCTTTGACTCAGTCCAGCCTGGAGGGAACGCGCACCCGTTTCCCAGCAGAGAGCCGAGGCCTCAGACCAGGAGGGGCTGACTCGCCCCGGTGCATGTTTTCCATCACCGGCCTCAGAGTCTGGACGGTCTGACCTGAATGTATTCAATGACGTGGCATTAAGGCGGTTTAGATTTGACCTGCTGAACCTGCAGAGACCCCGATCAGAGTCTCGTGCTCTGACTGGGTGGGTTAAAAAAAAGCCTCTCGGCCTTTCAGGGTGAAACGTGACGTCATGCTGAAGTCCAGCGGTCACCTTCACTTATCATCAAAAGCTCGAGCGGCCATCAGCGGCAGATTCCGGCGTGCTGCCTGAACACGGACGCCGTCTTTTCCCTCTTCTTTCCAGGACAGACGGCCGGTCCACATGTTCTGAATCACATTTTCCTTTGATTGTCCAGAGCGCGGTGATACGGCCCAGCGCGGCGGATCACTGGCTTTCCAGCTTTGACGGGGCCGATGTTAGCCTCCAACGTTAGCTTAATCTTAATAGTGAATCAGAGGGCCTCCCAGGATGAAGGAGCAGCAGCTCGCCGCGTCGTTCGTGACCCGGCCAGATAAAAACTCAGAGCTGTTTGTTGTTTGTGTCGTTCAGCCCGCAAGAGCGAGCTTTGATGGTGAGACAGACGGAGCAATTTGGACGCTCCATTTGGGTGAGAAGGCTTCAAGGTGGCAGAGACAGGTCACACACACACACACACACACACACACACACACACACACACACAGGCACTTATCAGGCTCAGATTTCTCTCTGCAGCAGAATTATCCTTTCAAAGAAGCCGGAGGAATACATTATCTTCACTTCCTCGTTTTCTCTGGAAAGACGAGACTCGCTGTGAGATGCAGATGTTTCACCAGATGTTTTTCCTGCTCGCTGTGAACCAAACATCCAGCCTCTTCGTCCCCTGAACGTCCTCCACTCCATCCAGCAGATCCAGATTAAAAATGTCCCAGATTCAAGGTTTGAGGGACGTTTTCATGCAGGTGTTGAGTTTTAAAGCTCCGGTGATGAAGTTTTATGGGTCGACGGACACAACTGTTATTATAATGTTCAATCACCCGACACTCTTCATTAGACTGAGTCTTCATCTCCACAGAAGGAGCAGCTCCTCTTCCTCAGAGTCCACCGTCTGTCTACAGGAGCCCAGAGCGGACAAACCAAACTCTGAGTCTACAGACACTTTCAGGTGTTTGTTTTCCTGCAGGCTTTCAAAATGTAATCTATTACACATTACGAGTTCCTTTCATTTGAAAATAATACATTACTTCACAGTCTGACTGTCTGCTCATCAGCTTCTCACCTCATGACCTCATCACCTGATCACCTCATCACCTGATCACCTCATGACCTCATCACCTGATCACCTCATCACCTGATCAGTCCAAACCTAAAAGAGTGTTTTGGGCTCTGGTGAACACATGATTTCTCTCAGAGGTGGAGGACCTCAGAGGTGGAGGACCTCAGGTGGAGGACCTCAGGTGGAGGACCTCAGAGGTGGAGGACCTCAGGTGGAGGACCTCAGAGGTGGAGGACCTCAGAGGTGGAGGACCTCAGGTGGAGGACCTCAGAGGTGGAAGACCTCAGGTGGAGGACCTCAGGTGGAGGACCTCAGAGGTGGAGGACCTCAGGTGGAGGACCTCAGGTGGAGGACCTCAGAGGTGGAGGACCTCAGGTGGAGGACCTCAGAGGTGGAGGACCTCAGAGGTGGAGGACCTCAGGTGGAGGACCTCAGGTTGAGGACCTCAGAGGTGGAAGACCTCAGGTGGAGGACCTCAGAGGTGGAGGACCTCAGAGGTGGAGGACCTCAGGTGGAGGACCTCAGAGGTGGAGGACCTCAGAGGTGGAGGACCTCAGGTGGAGGACCTCAGAGGTGGAGGACCTCAGAGGTGGAGGACCTCAGGTGGAGGACCTCAGAGGCTGAGGTCAGACTGTTTGGCTGCAGTACTCAGGACAGATGTGGTTTAAGAGCAGCGTGGTGGATCTGGGAGACGTCTCTGCTGGTTGTCTTGTGATTCTCCCTCTGGGCTCTCAGGCCGAAGCCCACTGACGGGCTGGTTGTGCGTGCAGCCCAGTCCTCCAGCGATCCTGTGGCTTGGACCGACGCTGCGAGTGCTTCGAGCGCTCCAGCGGGAAAACTCCCTGCCAGCCGTGGTGTGAGATTCCAGTTGGTTCACACCCTCCCACGCGGCGTCCTCCGGCCGCTGCAGCGGCTCGGCCCGCCGGCCGGATTCCTCCGACGCCTCCAGTCCGAGACCGGAGCGGCTCGCAGGAAGTGGAACCAGAAACCTTTCTGTCCACGAGCCAATGAAACCTCAGCAATCCCTCTGGACTCTCAGCTCAGGTCTGCAGGCAGCGAGAGAGTAACTAAGTACACAGAGTCAAGTGCTGAAGTACAAAGTTTGAGGCACTTTGAACTGTACTGATGGACACACTGATCAATCAGTAATCGTCAGACAGTAATACATGTGATACTGCAAGGGCCACTGCGTAACGAGTACATTTACTTTTGGTACTTTAATTATATTTTGATGTTAATACTTTTGTACTTTGTTTGAATGCAGGATTTTATTTGAGTATTTCTACACTGTGGTGTTTGTACTTTTAAAATACTTCTTCCGTCGCTGAGCAGAGGTTTACTTTGTGTTAATATGTGAAATATATTTGTCTTGACTTCCTGTAAAATGAGCCTAAAACTTCTGTCCCAGACAAAACCAAAGTACCTCAGAGCTGTTCTGGATCCACGTGGACGTCTGCTGGTTCTGGATCCACGTGGATCCACGTGGTCGGTCTGCCGGTTCTGGATCCACGTGGACGTCTGCTGGTTCTGGATCCACGTGGTCGGTCTGCTGGTTCTGGATCCACGTGGATCCACGTGGTCGGTCTGCTGGTTCTGGATCCACATGGACGTCTGCTGGTTCCGTCTGACTGTCGACCAATCAGGAAGTGACCTGCTGAAGTTTTCCTGCCTGTTAGGGTTTGTGTTGATGGTGAGTCGCGCTGTCAGACACACACACACACACACACACACACACACACACACACACACACACACACACACACACACACACTCTCCTGCTCCTGTAGCTGTTCGTATCTTTGCTGTGTTGCAGATGTTTATGGACTGAAGGTCATTGGTCGTCGATCAGTGCTGCAGTCTGTGGTCGTCGGTGCAGATGTGTGATCACAGCTGGTCAGTTCAGCTCTTCATTGATCATCTGATGATTCTGCCTTTTGAGGCCTGATCCACTGATTGGTTATTGATCCCTTTTTTGATATTAATGCAGTATTTGGTGTCAGAAAGTGTCCTGAGTAAACACAGAAACAGTCGTGAAACAGGCGTGAAACCATCAAATGGTCCTTTATCTTTGGTCCCGTCACGCTCAGACTTCCTGTCTGTGGCTCTCTGTCTGCTCATTGGTCCCTTTAAGACAGAAATATCTAAAACCCGTTTCACGTTAATCATTTCCTAAAACAGCTGCTCACTGTAGTTCTTACTTTAAAAATCATGCGTTCGTTGGACTATTTCAGCAGATTGATCCACATTTGGTGTAAAGTTGCATAAAGTGGAAATACTCAGGTGAAGTACCAGTGTGTCTGAAGTACAGTACTTGAGTACTTGGTGAGTACACAGCAGCGGCTCACAGTAAACTTTAAATCAGCGTCTTCTCGTCTCAGACTCACTGATGGAACAGAAAAATGAACTGTGGCGATCCGACAGCAGTCAGTGGGCCGTCGTTCACCACATCGCCTCCGGCTCACAGGTAACTCTGCAGAGCCGCTTCTGATTGGTCCGTCTGACAGCAGTGTCACATTACCTCCGACTGGCAGAGCTTGACTCACATACCCAGAATGCCTCAGATAGGACGAGGAAGCGGTGATGAAAACTGACTCAGAGACACGAGGCTGAAGACAGAAAGTACTGCAGGACTGAAGGTGGACCAAGTATTAACTAGTAAGTACTAATACCACACTGTACAAATACTCTGTTACAAGTTAAAGAGCTGCAGTGAAAATTTTACTTCAGTGAAAGTATAATCGGGAGAATGTACTTGAAGTATTAAAGTAAAAGTACTCAGTGCAGTGAAGTGTCTCCTGTGACTCTTGTACAAACACATTCAGGTCATTCGAGGAAAAGCAGCAAATCAAACATCAGATGGTTCCACAGCAAAGATCTCTGGAACCATTAAAACGACAGATCGATCAGTTTCTGTCAATACACTGATGGACTGATGGACTGATGGACAGATGGACTGATGGTCTCAGCTGGACTGTACGTTTGAGACAAACCATCAGATGCTATAAACTCTTCATGTGCTCGTGTGTAAAAATCTGAAGTAACTGAAGCCGTTTGATTAATGTCGTAAAAAGATTCAGTGCAAAGTGATGAGGAGAAAATACTCCAGTACAAATACCTCAGCTTGTGTTTAATTGCAGTAGTTGTGTAGATGTACTTGAGTTAGCTGATGAGCGCCGCCATCATTGACTGCAGGTTTTTAGCTGCAGTGCGTTTTGTAGTATTGATGACGTTAATGTGCTCTTTGGATCAAAGGGTCAGGTGATCAGGTGATCAGGTGACTTCGTACCTGCAGCCGTCGTCTCACAGCAACATTAAAGACAAACTCGGGTTTAAGTGCACAACATCCACATGAGACAATGTTTATTTCAGCCGTTAAAATACATCCATTCATGTGAGTTCAGAGGTCGCAAAATGTCAAAATGCATGAAAACACCAGAAACCATTTCTACAAAAAACACCAATCGTCTCTTTGCTGCAAATAAATAAAGTCAGAAGTCAAACTGGTTCATGATTCGTTCAAGATCAAAGATGCAAAAATATACAGAAAGAAGCTCGTTTGAGTTTGAACAGAGACAGAATCCTGGAGGACGACGTGACGGCCAGGAGGCTGAGGGACGTGAGGACGGACGTGAAGACAGACGTGAGGACAGACGTAAGGATGGACACTAAGATGGACGTGAAGACGGACGTGAGGATGGACGTGAAGACAGACATGAGGACGGACGTAAGGATGGACATTAAGATGGACGTGAAGATGGACGTGAGGACGGACGTGAAGACAGATGTGAGGACGAACGTAAGGATGGACATTAAGATGGACGTGAGGACGGACGTAAGGATGGACATTAAGATGGACGTGAAGACGGACGTCAGGACGGACGTGAAGACAGACATGAGGACGGACGTAAGGATGGACATTAAGATGGACGTGAAGACAGACGTGAGGACAGACTTAAGGATGGACATTAAGATGGATGTGAAGACGGATGTGAGGACGGACGTGAAGACAGACATGAGGACAGACGTAAGGATGGACATTAAGATGGACGTGAAGACGGACGTGAAGACAGACATGAGGACGGACGTAAGGATGGACATTAAGATGGACGTGAAGATGGACGTGAGGATGGACGTGAAGACAGATGTGAGGACGAACGTAAGGATGGACATTAAGATGGACGTGAGGACGGACGTAAGGATGGACATTAAGATGGACGTGAAGACGGATGTCAGGACGGACGTGAAGACAGACATGAGGACGGACATAAGGATGGACATTAAGATGGACGTGAAGACGGACGTGAGGACAGACTTAAGGATGGACATTAAGATGGATGTGAAGACGGACGTGAGGACGGACGTGAAGACAGACATGAGGACGGATGTAAGGATGGACATTAAGATGGACGTGAAGACGGACGTGAAGACACGTGAGGAAAGACGTAAAGACGGACATGAGGATGGACATTAAGATGGACATAAAGACACATGTGAAGACAGACATGAGGACAGACATGAAGACAAACGTAAAGACACACGTGAGGATGGACGTGAGGACAAACGTGAAGACAGACATGAAGACACGTGAAGACGGACATGAGGACACGTGAAGATGGACATAAAGACATGTGAAGACAGACATGAAGACAAACGTAAAGATACACGTGAGGATGGACGTGAGGACAGACGTGAAGACACGTGAAGACGGACATGAGGACACGTGAAGATGGACATAAAGACACGTGAAGACAGACATGAAGACAAACGTAAAGATACACGTGAGGATGGACGTGAGGACAGACGAGAAGACACGTGAAGACAGACATGAGGACACGCGTGAAGAGTCTTTCCGCCATGACAGCGAGGGTCATGTGACGCTCTGAGCCTCTCAGCTGAACAGACTGGACCTTCCTTCACGGCCCTTTCAGAATAAAAGCCTTCGTCTCGCTGCTCCAGATTAAAGAAGAACTTTAGTTTCAGTGAGGTTTTGATGAACGTCAGGTTTTAGACAAACGGTCCTGCTTCATCACAGATTGTTCGGTTCACGTCAGTCGTTTGTCTTTACACATTTTAATCAATGGAAATAAATCGGCCGCGCGCTCAACATGTTGAGTTCATGACCCGAATGTGACGTTGAGCTGGGACAGCCCTGACGATGCTGCACCGCCTCAGTGCTCAGGTGTGCCGTCCACCAGGTGAGCTGCCTGTTTCCATCTGGATCGGCGCTCGGTTTGTTTGCAGCCCGACGGCTCGTGGCGCCGCTCGTTTCTGACTTGAGATCGACGTTATCGTACGATAAAACTGAAGTCGTCGTAAACAGAAGTTCAGTTTGAACGTCATTAAACGACTAGTTTGGTATCTTGGAAAATGAGCTAATTTGTTTTCTTTCTGAGCTCGACGTGTTCAGATGGAGGACAGCGTCACGTCTCTCTGTCGAGTACGGAGTTTACAAAGCTTAGCTTAGCTTAGCTTAGCATGAAGACTGGATGCAGGTTGTGTTTACCTTTGCAGAGTAAAGATACAGCATGTTAAGCTAGCTGCTTCCCCCTACTTTCAGTCTTTATGCTAAGCTAGGCTAATCCCTCCTGGCTTTAGCTTCGTACTTAAAGGACCAGTGTGCAGGATTTAGTGGCATCTAGTGGTGAGACTGCAGACTGAAACAGACTCAGCCTCTGTGTCCTGAGGTGACAGTGGACACCGAAGACACCAAAAACCTGGAAGTCTCTCTAGAGCCAGTGTTTGGTTTGTCCGCTCCGGGCTCCTGTAGAAACATGGCGGTGCGACACGGTGGACTGGGGACGAGGATCTGCTCCCTCTGTGGAGATAAAGACTCCATTCTTACACCAATGAAAACTTCAGTGAATCTTAAATCATCAGACGTCCTCCAGACTGAACCTTTAAGGTCTAGAAACCATTTCGATATCAATCCTTTAACTCTCATAAACCAAAAAGAAAACAATGAAATGTACTGATGTCCGGCTGAAGCGCCACAGAACGAGGCGGCTGCTGAACCCGTGTGCTTTAGAGGACTTCCTGTGTCGTGTGGTCAGTGCACGTCGGGCCGTAGAGCTGAACCTCTGGAGAGTACTGCAGTATCTGCTACACATTCAAACGAGAACAAAACCTGTACATGAAGACTTCAAAGGCGTTCGCCGTCGACACTGAGAGGACAGAAAAGGACCTTTGTACAGTCACTGACGATAGAAGCTGCCACAGTTAATGCCCAACTGCACCAATATATTCAATTAGCTTTTATTCCATAATTGCTGTGCAAACATTAAAAACACACGTTTAGAATACGGTGCATACGTGAAGAACCCGGCGAGTCGGAGCTTCACGTCGTTTCTCCTATCAAAGAAAACACAACAGAAGAGAAAACACCAGCAGACAAACTGGGTGGAAAGTCAACACGACAGCGCAACACAAACACGTCAGAGAGTCCGACCCGGACCCCCCGACCCCCGACCCCCGACCCCCGACCCCGTCATGCTGAACCAGGAGGAGGCACGAGCTGGACACGGAGCTTCGGTCCAGAAAAAAACCACAGCTACAAACAAACAAACAAACTACTTCATGCCAACAAAATACAGCTCGGACTATTCGTCAACATCTCAGAGCAAAGAGCTTCAATCAAGACTAGACAAATACTTCCTGTGTAAGGTTTCTCGTGGTCTGAGCGAGGGACGAGGCGGGTCACCGGTGTGACGCTCGCACAGATCTTCAAACTGACCACAGGTTGATTCGAACACACTGAGAGCCGGGCGGCTCAAAGGGACATCGGCTGAGGACGGGAGTCCGTCGTCACAGGAGACCACAGACGGACTGAACTGTACATTCACTTCAAGTAGAGGAGAATCCATGCTCTGAGGACGGGCCGCGAACACAACAAGAAAACATCTGCAGGAGACTTTCCGACAGTTTCAGAGATCGAGAGCTGTGACAGACGTTTGGCTTCGTGATGACACGCAAACATCAAAGCGCCCGGTTTTGGTTGACGGACGGTCGAAGTGTGCAAAGTTCCTGTCGGAGAAGCAGCGCTCGCTTTGTTGTTGCATTGATTGTTTGTGTAACAGTCGAGGCCATGGGCTCTGAGGCGTGGCGGAGTTGAACCAGCAACTTTAGTTTCTTTACAATCTGCAGGGTCTGAGGACGGCTGGCCAGTCGTCACTGTGGAGACAGACAGAGGACAGAGGGCAGAGACGTGAGCTGACGTCCAGGTTTGACCCTTGACCTTTGACCCCAGTCTAAGCTCCAGCTCTCACTGAGTCTTAGTGTGTCTCACTGCGTCTCTCTGTGTCTCATTGCGTCTCACTGTGTCTCTCTGTGTCCCACTGAGTCTGAGTGTGTCTCATTGTGTCTCACTACGTCTCACTGTCTCTCACTGCGTCTCTCTGTGTCTCATTGTGTCTCTCTGTGTCTCTCTGTGTCTCTCACTGCATCTCTCTGTGTCTCCTTGTGTCTCTCTGCGTCTCTCTGTGTCTCATTGTGTCTCTCTGTGTCTCACTACGTCTCACTGTGTCTCACTGCATCTCTCTGTTTCTCTCTGTGTCTCTCTGTATCTCATTGCGTCTCACTGCGTCTCTCTGTGTCTCATTGCGTCTCACTGTGTCTCTCTGTGTCCCACTGAGTCTGAGTGTGTCTCATTGTGTCTCACTACGTCTCACTGTCTCTCACTGCGTCTCTCTGTGTCTCACTGCGTCTCTCTGTGTCTCATTGTGTCTCTCTGTGTCTCATTGTGTCTCTCTGTGTCTCTCTGTGTCTCATTGTGTATCTCTGTGTCTCACTGTGTCTCACTGCGTCTCTCTGTGTCTCATTGTGTCTCTCTGTGTCTCACTACGTCTCACTGTGTCTCACTGCGTCTCTCTGTGTCTCATTGTGTATCTCTGTGTCTCACTACGTCTCACTGTGTCTCACTGCGTCTCTCTGTGTCTCATTGTGTCTCTCTGTGTCTCACTACGTCTCACTGTGTCTCACTGCGTCTCTCTGTGTCTCATTGTGTCTCTCTGTGTCTCACTACGTCTCACTGTGTCTCACTGCGTCTCTCTGTTTCTCTCTGTGTCTCTCTGTGTCTCATTGCGTCTCACTGCGTCTCTCTGTGTCTCATTGCGTCTCACTGTGTCTCTCTGTGTCCCACTGAGTCTGAGTGTGTCTCATTGTGTCTCACTACGTCTCACTGTCTCTCACTGCGTCTCTCTGTGTCTCACTGCGTCTCTCTGTGTCTCATTGTGTCTCTCTGTGTCTCATTGTGTCTCTCTGTGTCTCACTGCGTCTCTCTGTGTCTCACTACGTCTCACTGTCTCTCACTGCGTCTCTCTGTTTCTCATTGTGTCTCTCTGCGTCTCTCTGTGTCTCACTGCGTCTCTCTGTGTCTCATTGTGTATCTCTGTGTCTCACTACGTCTCACTGTGTCTCACTGCGTCTCTCTGTGTCTCATTGTGTCTCTGTGTGTCTCACTACGTCTCACTGTGTCTCACTGCGTCTCTCTGTGTCTCATTGTGTCTCTGTGTGTCTCACTACGTCTCACTGTGTCTCACTGCGTCTCTCTGTGTCTCATTGTGTCTCTCTGTGTCTCACTACGTCTCACTGTCTCTCACTGCGTCTCTCTGTTTCTCATTGTGTCTCTCTGCGTCTCTCTGTGTCTCACTGCGTCTCTCTGTGTCTCATTGTGTATCTCTGTGTCTCACTACGTCTCACTGTGTCTCACTGCGTCTCTCTGTGTCTCATTGTGTCTCTCTGTGTCTCACTACGTCTCACTGTGTCTCACTGCGTCTCTCTGTGTCTCATTGTGTCTCTCTGTGTCTCACTACGTCTCTCTGTGTCTCACTGCGTCTCTCTGTTTCTCATTGTGTCTCTCTGTGTCTCACTACGTCTCTCTGTGTCTCACTGCGTCTCTCTGTTTCTCTCTGTGTCTCTCTGCGTCTCTGTCTCGTTTGTAAAACGTCTCTGGTGCAGCTGTAAACACTCAGACTGACCTGCTGCCTCCTCAGCTGCCCTCCTACAGCGTGCTGCTGAGTATCTCTGACACCTGGGCATTTGTTTGGTCGTCTGAGTCTACGTCCTGGGTGGAGGCTCCCTCTGGCTCCTCTTCCTCCCCTCCGGACTCCACCTGTGCCACGACCACCGACACGCCTGCGGCCTTCACCTGCTTCGCCACCCCTCCCCCCTGCTCCTCCTCCCAGCCCCTCCTCTCGTGGCCCGGCGACAGCTCCTTGCAGGGCTCCACAAAGATCCGGCGGACGTGGGGCCTCGGCTCCCGGTGTCGGCCCTTCCGGCTCTCCAGGACGCAGGAGGCGTGGCTCACGTAGGTGGTGCCCTGGAGGGAGGGCAGGTCCCCCGGCAGAGGCAAGTCTGGGTCAAGCTGCTTGGTGTAGACCCCCTCAGATAAAGATCCGGTGTGACTCTCCCCGCTGTGACCTCTGAGCCAGCGCTGGGGCCCGCTGAAGTACTGGCCCCGATGGCTCCTGGACAGAAGTTTGCGTTTGGCAGGGGGGTTGGCGAGGGCCCTCAGGGGTGCGACGCCCTCCTGGTGGCTGTTGGAAAGGGAGAGGCCCTCCAGAGTCTTGGTGGTGTCGGACAGTGCTGGGGACAGGGGGAGGGACAGAGGCAGGTCTTTGGAGAATCTGGGGGACAGGGGGACAGACGGAGAGGTGGGGAGGGTCCTGGAGAGGGAGGGAGAGCGAGGCAGACCAGAGGGAGAGAGAGGGAAGTCTTTGGATAGAGAGGGGGAGTGAGGGAGGAGGGGTGAGGAGAGAGGAGCGTCTTTAGATGTGGGATCCTTCAGCACCGGGGACAGGGGGAGGTCTTTGGGTGGACAGACGCTGTACCTGAGAGACAGGATGAAACCAAGACAGGACTCGTTAGACACCAGGAGAACCCTAATGGACACAGCGAGGACATTTAAGAGCTGACGTCAGACACGTTGTTTTCATTACGGATACGACAAAGAGTCTGAGAGGAGTTCAGATTCATGGTCAGTAAAGCCGCTGTGAACGAACCGACGTACAGACCTGAGCTCGTGGATCTGCAGCACGTCCGGGGCACTGCCGCCCAGCGAGTGCACGGCCTGCTGGGACAGATCCTGGGGCGGAGAGTAGAGCAGGTCCAGCTCGCGGGGGCTCAGGGCGTCGCTGGAGTCGTAGTCGCTGTCCGTCGGCAGGAAAACCTCCGAGGACCCGTCTTCATCTGAGCCAAGCAGAGAGTCTGACAGCAGAGAGATTCAGGGTCAGTTTTAATGTTTCTTTAACGTGTTTTTTAGAAAAACCTTTAAATCTACACTGAAGCTCCTGAGTGTCGACTGACCGCTGATGGCTTTCCTTCTGCGGAGTTCAGGTGAGGGGGAAGGTGTGGGCAGGTAGTCCATGGTCGAGGACGTGGAGTCGGTCTTCTGCTGGCCGGAGTCGCTCTCCGGCGCGTTGGCGTCCACCAGGCAGGTGATCGGTACACCGCCGCGAGGCTGCTTGTAGCGAGCGTACTGCAGGGCGTCGGTGATCCAGCGGAGATCACGACGCATCTCGTCCAGCTGCTGCAGGAGGACAAACGAACACGGCGGCCGAAGCTTACGTTACGTGTTTGGTTGATTCTGTCTTCAGTTTCATTGACATGTGAATCATTCGAACGTCTGCTTCTACGCCGATGACGCTCTCCTCTACGTCAGTGCTGCTTACAGCAGAGCTGAAACTGTTAGTAATCAATCGACGCTGATTATTGATCAACTGAGAATCACTGATTCCACTGTGAGGGTTTCTGGTTTTGGGTCAGATAAAATAAGCTTTGCTCAGGTTTCACTCATTGATTAACGGTTAATATGATGACACCTGATTACTGTCTCCCACCATTAGCGAGCTGGACTGACGGCGGCTAATGTTACAGCTCATCAGAGCCAGTAATCCAGCTTCTGAAGGCGTCCAGCATCAAAATGTCTCATCTGGCCCCTCCGGATCCTCCAGGAGGAGCATCTGGAACACCGTGTTCAACCTGCCGCCACCGTGACCGGCTCCAGGTGAGAGGCGCAGAGTGGGTGAGCCGTCAAAGGTGTTGTTGTTGTTGTTGTTGTTGTTGTTGTTGTTGTTGTTGTTAGTGAGGACGCAGCAGCACTTGTTTCCTCTGAATAAATTTAATGTCTGAAGTTTGTCAACTTTTGTTTGCTGTTATATTTTATATTTTCTAAATGAGTCAAAGGTTTCATGAAGTGTGTGTGTGTGTGTGTGTGTGTGTCTGTCTGTCTGTCTGTCTGTCTTTGAAGAGAATGAAGTGTGACAAAATGTTAAGCAGCAATTAGCCAACTGACAGACAGAAAGCAGGAGAGCCACACACACACACACACACACACACACACACACACACACACACACACACAGCGGGAGGCTGACAGCAGCGATGACTCGGCTGGAAAGAATTCGGAGGCTGCGATGGCAGAGCGAGTCTGTCGGGGAAAAACATGGAGGACATTCCTGTTCGTCCCACAGAGGGACGCTGAAGTCTCCGTCTGTTTACCAACATCTCACTTCAGCGTCCTCACGTTGACGTCGTCCATTCTGTCCACACATCATCTCTAAACTTTAGTTTGGTGGTTGTGTGTGATGCGCGTGCACACACACACACACACACACACACACACACACACACACACACACACACACAGTGTTTGAATGCATCTTTTCACTCACACTGTACATAATATATGAATTTCAATTAATGATTCAGTCCTTTTTGCTGCTTCCTTCAGTGTCCCTGAAGAGTCTTTGTCTTCTGGACGGACGGTTGGAGACGTCACTTCAGGTTGATGGTGATGAACATTTTCCACATTTTCTTTATCGACGAAATGATCGACTCATCAATAAGCAGCAGATTGGTAGATAACGTGACTGTTAGCTTCAAGGCTAGCCTTAGCGTGAAGGTGTGAAAACAGGTAACCACACTAATCTGACACGCTTGTCCTTAAAGGTGGAGGCGCTGCACCGTGACCTGATGAGGAGACGAACGAGGATGAGGAGCTGAGAAGGTGGAGGACCTGCTGAAGCCAGAGCTCGTCCTCCCTCAGACTGAAGCGTGTCCACCAGGACGAGCCGTGAGGACGCTCAGGGCCGACAGCAGCTCTCAGCGCCAGTCCCCTCAGGATGAACTGGACTAACTGGACTAACTGGACTTAAAGGAGGCGTCCACAGACGAACCTCTCAGCAACAGACGACAGAACAGAGCGTTAAGCAGAAACCTGACGGGACACCAATCAGCTGTCAGTCCGCTCTGATGACACGTCTGCCATGTTTTCAGATGACACCACCGAAGAAGACAAGCCTCCAGACGATCCTGCAGCCGTCTGAGACTTTCCTCCATCAACATATGGTGAGTCTAAACAAGCCGTCCAATTAGACGCATCACGTCATCTTCACGCTAACCCACTTTCACTGCAGACACACACACACACACACACACAGACGCTGTCAGGACCTCCCAGCTTAGCTTACTCTGTGTGTGTGTGTGTGTGTGTGTGTGTGTGTGTGTGTGTGTGTGTGTGTTCTATCTTTGTGAGGACTTTTTTTCAATTCGAGTAATTAAACATTTTTGGGACACACAAGTTTTTGTGGGGAGACCCTTTAAGTTTTTGAGCCTGTGAAGGAAAAGTGAAGATGTTTCTGTAGGATAAAATATTTTTTTGAAGGTCAGATGTTTGTTTGGTCCTCAGACGAGTTTTTAGGTGGAGCTGAACGTGACAGCGAGGGTCCTCAGAAGCATAGAGATCCACATGTTGGCGCTGAAGGACGAGGCGCTTTTCACACTCTGCCCTCCACATCAACATTTTACTGTCTTCCATGACACACACACACACACACACACACACACGTGCTCTGATTGGTATTATTTTTTCCCCTGACATTCCCTCTCTGAGCAATTTGTGGTTGGGGGGCCTCTTTTTTCCGAGCTCTAAAATCGCAGACAGAGAGCTAGACAGATGGTTACACACACACACACACACGCACACGCACGCACACACACACACACACACACACACACGCACACACACGCACACACACGCACACACACACGCACACGCCCCTCTGGCAGCGCTGTGATTGGAGAGCACCCTTGTGGTTTCGTGGTCGGGCTCCATTAACAGCGGCGGTGGGCTCTTCACAGAGAGAAATCTCAGACCGCTTTGCTTTCATACTTCTGGCCTGGTGGCGGCGAGCGGCGAGCGGCCGCTTCACGACTTCTCTCACTGTAGAAAAACAAGCTGTTTAACAGCTAATACTCCCAGCAGTTACACTTTACTGCATCAATAAACGTCTCAAATTGGATTAACGACTCATTTGTTTTCACAGCGCCTCATTTTTTCTGTTCTTTTTCGGGGAAAGGAAAGCGGATATGAAATAAAATGATATTAAAAATGAGATTAATGAAAAGGTCGTCTTCGAGGGGCCGACGGGCCCTCGTCTGATTACTGTCTGCTTTCATTTACGAGGTCCGGGCTGACGTCATCAATCCGTACAGGAGCTGAAACCACACGGAGCGACTTCAGGCTGGAAACTGGTCCCAGTGCAGCTTCCAAACTTTGTCCAGTCGCCCCTCAGCTGAAGACTCTTCAGTCCTGCACGTCTCACCACCACAGCAGATTATGAAACTGGTCCTCGCTGTCACTTCTCACTGGATCTGAATGGAACGATTACATGGAACAGCTGATCTGACCTGTTCTGATCTGATCTGATCTGTCCTTGACAGGGAGGATCAGGGGGTTGCTGTGGTGACACACCTGTTACCTGTTCGACAGGCGCTGATGGAAAACGCTGCAGGTGAGAAGCAGCTGACTCCTCTCACGCCCCCTGCAGGCTGCAGCGTTCATCACAACCTCCATGTGCAGGCGCGACAGGTTTGTTCCGAAGGCGGCGCCAGAGCAAAGGCCGCCAACGTGACTGAGGTTCATTGTCCAGGGAGCCGGACCGTCAGGTGTCGGACTGACGGACAGAAACTGAAGGTGTGCTCCGGATAAATATTCACGTCTCTTAATGTTTCTGACCAGCCAGAAGTCCACTGTGACGTTTATGACGTTATTTCCTGTTTGACTTTCTGTTTCAGGCTCCACGGCGACGCCTGCTGGACGCTCTGATCGACTCCAGCCTTCACTGGAGCGTCAGACTTTCCCGCCGGGTCGCATTTTGGGTCGCGACCAAACCAGTGACATCATTAGTTTATATTTAATGATCCAATGAAGTTTGAAGAAAAGACAACTTTGTTCTATCTTCACAACTAACACCATTTCTGATTCTGAAGGAACTTGGACCCGACCGTCCAGTTGTTCCTCCTCTGTGGACGGCGTCTTCCTGTCGACCACAAAAACAGCAACATGAGGTGGAACACTGTGCCGTCAACGCAGCGTTTGAGCACAGAGACGCCCTCGCCCACTGCTCTGAGTGCAAACGGGGCTCTGGTGACTCTGTCCCCTGACTGTCCTCTGTCCCCTGACTGTCCCCTGACTGTCCTCTGACTGTCCTCTGTCCCCTGACTGTCCCCTGACTGTCCTCTAACTGTCCCCTGACTGTCCCCTGACTGTCCCCTGACTGAAACCTGGACTCTGGATCAGACCAGTACCTGAGATGATGTGCTACTGGGGGATTCTCACCTGGATGTAGTCCAGGATGAGCTGGTGCCTCTGCTTCGCTGTGGCCACCTCGCTGTCGGTGATGGCTTCTCGCAGGGCCTGCTGGGTAATGAGAGCGTCCAGGTCCAGGACGGAGGACAGACGGCAGTACAGGCTGATGAACTTCTCTTTGTAGGTGCAGAAGTGCACTGAAAACAGAAAGAGACGGTCGGACGGCTACTATTAAAACAGGTCAAAGCAGAACCATTTAAGCATTCTGTACTTCAGTTTGTGACAGCAGCGTAAAGGGAGTCTGGCTCTTCTTCTCCATCTTATCTGCACGTTTCTCTGGAGGACAGAACATCTCGTCCACTGTGATCACTGTGTGTCTTCCTCCAGCAGGAAGCAACAACGCTGGACAGAAAGTCTGAGTGACGACCAGTGAAAAGAGGCTTCGGTCTCCTGTTCAGAGAGTCGCGTCCAACAGTTTGATCCGGCAGCTGCTGAGGAGGTCAGAGTGTACAGACGCAGTACTTTCTGTGTGTGTGTGAGTGAGTGAGTGTGTGTATGTGTGTGTGTGTGTGCGTGCGTGTGTGTGTTTGAGTGTGAGCGTTGTTACCGAGCTCGAACATCTGCAGAGGGAGGTGGAGGAACCCTGACAGAGGCGTGTAGGGGTTGGACTGTCCGGGGGCGGAGCAAACGTTGTCGGCCGCCGGCAGCAGCAGCAGGAAGGAGACGCCGTGGCCGAGCTCGACCACCTCCTGACTGTAGAGACGGAAGTGACGAGCCTGCGACACGTGGGATGAAGAAAAACACTTAAATAACATCCTCAGGCTTTCAGATAATCACTGAAGATGATGATGATGATGATGAAACCAGATGAATAAACAAACAGACTTCAAACTGACTCCCACCAAACCTCAGAGGGAAAATCCTGATTTTAACATGAGCCTGTTTGACCTGCTCGTCATCTCTGACGTGCGCTGCGTCACCTGGTGCAGAGGTAGGTTCAGGTGTTTCAGCAGAGACTTGATCCCAGTCTGCAACTCGTAGTACAGCAAAGGGGCGTGGCTTTCTGGCCTGGGCCCCGCCTCCTCGCTCTCCTTCTCTCCGGCCGCCGCCAACGTCTGGATCCAGTCCCACTCCTCCCTGAACGCAACACACACACATCGACACAGGACACACAGCCAACGTGAGAACAGACTGCAGATCAGTTCAAAGAGCTGCAGCATGTGGCTCTGCCTTAAAGACGGTTAATCAGCAGGAACCGTCAAGGGCACCTCCCCGTCCCCCGTCTGTCCCCCGTCTGTCCTCGTCTGTCCTCCTCTGTCCCCCCTCTGTCCTCGTCTGTCTCCCGTCTGTCCTCCTCTGTCCCCCGTCTGTCCTTGTCCGTCCTCGTCTGTCCTCCTCTGTCCCCCGTCTGTCCTCCTCTGTCCCCTGTCCGTCCTCCTCTGTCCTTGTCTGTCCTCCTCTGTCCCCTGTCTGTCCTCCTCTGTCCTCGTCTGTCCCCGTCTGTCCCCTGTCTGTCCCCTGTCTGTCCTCGTCTGTCCCCCGTCTGTCCTCGTCTGTCCCCCGTCTGTCCTCATCTGTCCCCCTCTGTCCCTCGTCTGTCCTCGTCTGTCCCGTGTCTGTCCTCGTCTGTCCTCCTCTGTCCCCTTTCTGTCCTCCTCTGTCCTCCTCTGTCCCCTGTCTGTCCTCCTCTGTCCTCCTCTGTCCCCTGTCTGTCCTCCTCTGTCCCCGTCTGTCCCCTGTCTGTCCTCGTCTGTCCTCCTCTGTCCCCCGTCTGTCCTCGTCTGTCCCCCGTCTGTCCCCTGTCTGTCCTCCTCTGTCCTCGTCTGTCCCCCTCTGTCCCTCGTCTGTCCCGTGTCTGTCCTCGTCTGTCCCCGTCTGTCCCCCGCCTGTCCTCCTCTGTCCCCTTTCTGTCCTCCTCTGTCCTCGTCTGTCCCTGTCTGTCCTCCTCTGTCCCCTGTCTGTCCCCCTCTGTCCCTCGTCTGTCCCGTGTCTGTCCTCGTCTGTCCCCGTCTGTCCTCGTCTGTCTCCCGTCTGTCCTCGTCTGTCCCCCGCCTGTCCTCCTCTGTCCCCTTTCTGTCCTCCTCTGTCCTCGTCTGTCCCTGTCTGTCCTCCTCTGTCCCCCGTCTATCCTCGTCTGTCCCGTGTCTGTCCTCCTCTGTCCCTCATCTGTCCTCGTCTGTCCCCCGTCTGTCCTCGTCTGTCCCCCGCCTGTCCTCGTCTGTCCCCCGTCTGTCCTCGTCTGCTAAAACTCAGCTTCACAGTTTGATGATTGTTCTTCTGACTTCTGATCTCTTCACGCGTCACAGAACACAGAGTTCACGTTCCTGAGACGTTCTTGAAGAACAGACGTGGATCCACAGGTGGGATCTCTGTTCAGTCTCTGCATCCAAACAGTGTGAGTTACAAAGCTTGTCTGTGCTCACCTCACCTGAGTAATCACCTCCGACCAAAAACAAACAAATAGTTCAACGAGCGGCTCGATGACACAACAGCGACCCTCAGACTCAGATGCTGAGTCAGCGCCGCAGGAGCCGGAGGTTTCCAAATCTGATCGAGAAACTACGCGACTGCCAGGCTGCAGCTCGGCGGATTCAAGTCATCCACAGATCCGACCAATGACGCTGCAGAACACACGCACGCACTCATACACACACACACACACACACACACACACACACACACACACACACACAGTTTCTCACTTCACACTTTCCAATCTCTGCAAGGTGGGAATGTGAAGCTGTTCAGCATCCAGAAATTCCTGTGATGGAGGCTAAAGAGCAGAAATACTCCTACCTGCCCAGAGCTCACAGCCAATCAGATTGGATCGGACACAAAAGACACAAATCCAGAAAAGCGCGCGCACACACACACACACACGCACACACAGTACAGTGATTGTAATGTAATACTGGCAGATTAGCGTCCTCTTGGACTGAATTCTGCAGGTTTTGGGTCACATTTGAGGTTTTCTGTTGGGCTGAGGCAGAAACATTCAGATGTACAGGTGATGACACCTGTTCTTGCCATCATCCAGCTGTTTGTACACACCCGACCTGATCACAAACCACACCAAAGCTCACCGTCACCGAACCGTCACACTGCTCATTTTTAAAAAAACGTGCAGCTGCAGCCATGAGGTGAGTTCTAGTTTCCTTCCTGAATCAGACACCAAAGATTCATCTGTTATTATTTCACCTCGTCTCCATCACAGTGTGACGTCTGCT